>NW_025110442.1:0-26389 GCF_011392965.1 Frieseomelitta varia | reverse complement strand
TTTTTTGAAACTGTAATTTCTGAACTTTGAGTATATTGATTTTCTAAAAGGATGTATCTACTACGAGTGCTGTGAATCGAAGCGATCTAAAGTGATCTAATTAATAAGATACTTTGTTACCATTACTAAAAGTTCTTTCGTCTATTTTTCTAATCAACTAACACATAGAACAATAGCCATTGTAACGCATACTCACAGAAACTACAGTTTCGACAAGAACTACGCGATTCAACGATGCGAAAAGTTGCACAGATTAAAAAAAAAAAAAAAAAAATCCATGAACGAGCTGGAAAGTAATGTTAAAGTAGCCGCCAAAGTAGCAAGTCTCTTCAGAAAAAAAAGAAAAAAAAAACAGAGAACACTATCAAATTATCCGTAAAATTCCTTAGAGAAACCAGCTATAAAGTGATGCTGTAAAATGTAAGAAATTCTATGTATCGATAATTCGTTCGAAACAAGAGGGATCGTGAAGTGACGTGACGTGCAAGAAAAAAAGAGAGAGAGAAAGAGAGAGAAAGAGAGAGAGAGAAGAAAGAAAATCGAATGCAAGCAAGCTCTCATGCCACACGAAGTGTGGAACACGAAATTATACAATACGCAAAAAGGTGAGACGCAAAAGTATCGTCTCGCTGCAGTCAAAGGTCACACGATCCGCTTACAACAAGCTTGCAAAAAAACAGCGAGTGCACGAGTATAAAAATACAATCGATACAATTAGAAACTCGATGTGCAATCGGAGTGTTTTCGCCGACTGAAATGATGCAGATCTAACGTAGCGGCTCTGCGCTAAATAATTCTGTGATTCTTGGAATAAATTTAGAACCAAAAAAAAAAAAAAAGAAAAAGAAAAAAGAAAATGTCGAAAATCCAAAGGGAAAATGTGAAACGACGAAGTTGTCGTAAGTTATGCACACACAGAGAACGCGTGCGGTTACACACAGGCAATATGCATTAAGAATGTACAAACATATGCGAATACACGTGTTCGTTATTTACAGTTTAGCTGTGGATCGTCGTGGAGAAGATAAATAAAATAAACAAGTATAATAGCATCGTACATCGTACATCATCAACAGACAATGACGATTCAGAATCGTCCATCGACGATTAGTGTGTTGTCCATACGTACACTGTACTCGATCGATAGAAATAGCTTAAAGGTAGATATAGAGATCGGTGTGTGAATTACTTGATGTTGCGATTGCATAGATCGTCCATCGGAAGAAAGAAGAAACTCGGGACGGTTTGATTTATACTTTGGAGGAAACTCTAGAGATTTCTGTGCTACTATTCGTGTGTTTCAGAATTGCAAGAAGTAGTCAGTTATCAAACACTCATCGTGGTACTTCTACGTCATGATTCTTCGTCGATTGATCTACGGTGAAAAATGTTACTGATCGCAATCCCGATTATAATTTCCAGCCGTACTTACATCTCTAACAATTGAATTTGAATGCATTTGATCGTTTTCAGACATGATGTATATCAGGCTGTGATTATTTTATTTATTATAGACGCTGCGCGATTAGTTAACGAACCGGAATTTCCTTCAATGCGAAGAAACATAATTATAGAAGATAAGAAGCCGATATAAACATGTCACGTCTGAAAGAACAGAACGAAAATGCGGCAAAAATATTCAAAAATATTGCGCGGCGAATATAGGCGGATTGCTAATGAAATCAAAAACTGTAATTAACATTTTTCTCCGTGCATTATCGAAAGTCAGTGATGGGACTGATACAATATTCATTGGTAATCCTATAACTAGCTTACAATTATATCTTTTCTTCAAATTTAACTTATAATTAACACTTGTTTTTCTTTCAATCTGAACATATATTCAAGTTTCTTGAAAAAAAAAAAAAAAAAAAAAACATAATAAAAATGTTAAAAAAGCATATTTATCCCTTTTCCTATCTTTGTATTTTTAAAATCCATTTCGTAAAAAAATTACTTCTACACCACTACTTCCACATGAAAATCCATTAAACAGAAAAACAGTTTGTAAAAATTCTCATCCTTCCCAGAAAAGATCAATTACTATTCAGCTTACTCCACCCTATTATTCATTACGCAAGCACTATCTTATTCATCTCTCCAAATCTTATTTGAATCTTAACAAGGATTTTACCTCTGCCGTGATCTATCCCTTTAACTTCCCTTGAAAAAAAAATATTTCAACGTTTCAAAAACCCACCCTCCACCCAAACTGTCCATCATTTAATAATTTAATAATAATTTAATAATATAAACCTGTCGTTTATCAAATGCATCTCTCTAAATCCTATCTGAATCTCAGCAAAGATTTTATACCACTGCTGAGATCTATCACTTCCTTTTCAATGTTTCAGAGCCTATCCAAACCTAACTACCAATCAACTGCACAGATCTAACAAACTCCAGTCGCTGTTACCCGTTTCATATCAATCCCATCGCTACGATATATATCAATAGTGTTAGGGTAACGCAAGCCTCGAAAGTGGACGAAAAAACTATGTACGTATGTATATGGTAAATTTGTAAAAAAAAAAAGAGTATAGACATATACACGCCTAGAGAAGAAACTGTGGTAGGTAGAGTAGATTGTATTTTAGGTAGCGGATTGTGTTTTGCATTTGTACCATCTTCATGGTCGTTCCTGTAGGTAACGCCCTCGTGGCTGTGAGCACGGCCAAGCCTGTGCAACCGTGCCATCTGAGCCGCAACTTTGTAAGCAGGCGGTTGACGGCACTGTGTACTACCGATTCCTGGACGCATCGTCGCCATCGACGTCATGGTAGTCATGGTCGTGATCGTCGTCATAATGGTTGTTCCAGTCCCTGGTGGTGGAAGCGCCGCCGGTACTCCGAGACCCATGCCTACTCCTAATCCCGTAGTACCTGAAAACCCTCGACTCTCTTTCTCTCGATCTCTCACACCGCTGCGTCTCTCCCTTCCTCCTGCTTCTCAACAACTGCTCTCTCTCTCTCTCTCTTTCTCTCACTCCTCATATTCTCTTCACCGACGTGTCATACATTGCCATTTCTGCAACTCTGAACGAGCACGACTCTGAACGTGTCTCCAAACGACGGTTTTTTACACATTTGTGGGAGATCGCGAAGCGCAGGGAATATTTAAAATATGAATTATGCGTAAATATTCGCGCAGCTTACTCTAATAAATTCCATAATAAACAGTACATTGCTATGCCAATACTCGGTTTTACAGAAATTCTAGTTGAATCGTACGAAAATAGGATAAATTCGGAATTTTTTTTTTTTGTCAACTGTTTCATTTCATTGATCTTCAGATCAGAGGGGAAACTCGTCAGATACTCGTTCAGAATGCAGCGTCGAAAAAGAAGAGACGAACCGACGGATAGACGAGGAAACTGTACAGAAACACGCACGTTATTCACCGCTGGATCAGAACCCAAGAATAGAGTTGGAAAGCATAGTTAGAAAGACCAGTTAATGTATACCCTGAAAGGAAGCCTCGGTACTCCGTTAATCCTGAGGAAACGCGGCAACACAATCGAAGGAAAGAAAAGAAAAGAAAAGAAAAAAAAAAAAAACAAAGAACGATCACACACAACATTGTCGATGCAACGCACACACCATTTTCTATACGCACGCATGACCTGCATACACGTGTACGGCAGGCAACGATACTCACGTGATTATTAGCGTGCACACGCCAACCCTTCGAGCAAGCCATTAATACAGATTAAGCCGCCTTGTGCATCGCTGTATATACGTTTTATCAACGAATGCCTCAAGCTCAAACACGCGTTGCTTCCGGTCGGTACAGAACCTTCATCTACTCCAACGTCTACTCGTTTTCTTTTTCTAACGTATGCACGTATCTAAAGATTAGTAGCAGAGCCGTTTCATTCACTATTCAATCATCCTACGGACATCCATTCGCCGAGAGATATCATCATTAGTTATCATCTACTGTACTGTCATGCACGGATAATTCTACACGGATAATCCGGAAGCAACGCCGATCGCGAACAGACAGAGATCGGACAGAGGTTTTTCTACGAAAAATAGAGAAAGAAAAAGAGAGAGAAAGAGAGAGAGAAAGATATCAGCCAAAATTGCAAGGAAAGAAACTCAAGACAGAGAGGCAAGACTAATCGCGGACTCACCTTGAGGATTTTGGGGTTGGTGATGGTGATGATCGTAATAATGTTGGTGGTGATGGTGATGGTGGTGGTGGTGATGGTGGTGATGATAATTATTGTGGTTGTGATTCTGGTTGTGGTTGGCAGGAAGCGGAGGTAACACTGCTACCGCGTGAGGGAACGGAGGTGCACCACCTCTCAAAACAGACCCTGCACCACACACAGGCCACATACGAAATGTTTCTTTACAAAATATACAATCGCACACCGGTGATTTTTTTTTTTTAACATCGGTGGTATCTTTTCTCTTTCTCCTTTTCATTTCTCTGCTTTAACTGTACAAATATAAATGTTTTTTTTTTTTTTTTTCTTTGTGAAAGGTAAATTAAAGAGTTGACTGACAGAAATTTCTTGTTAGAAAAAAAAGAAAAAAACAAAGAAGGGACATAGTTATATTTCGAGGAGTGAAAGAAAAATAAATTTCTCGATGTTTCCCTCTCTTTGAAAATGAAGGAAGATTCCTAGAGTGAGTGCCGCGAGTGGAAAGATCGTAAAAATTGGGTCGATGTGTCGTTATATAAATATCGATGTATGCGTGTATGCGTGAATAATGCCCCCTCTGCGTAAAGAAGCGAGTCTCTGTGAAAGAAGCTTCAAGCGATAAATGTACTGAAAGCAGTTGGAACTCCCGGGATAGAAGCGGCTATGAAGCACGTTTACCTACGTTATCGGCGACAACGCTCGACTAAACGATAAATAAATAAAATAACCGGACAGGTACGGTAAAAAGAGTGTACGCAATATACATACACGTAACGTATTATATGCTGTATAGCTTAAATTGCACGGAATTTGTTTCTTCTTAACTATCATATATACAAGAGGGAGAATGAAGATGAGTGGCCATGGGACATACGTTTCTTTTTATTTCTTTTTTCTTTTAAATCTAATCGTGTCTAAAAAATCTAATCTAATCATATATGTTAAAATCAAATCGTGACTCGGAACACGGTGAAACGAATGACTCGAAGGAACAAACGGACTATGATTTTGTGAAACAATAAACTGTAACGAGAGAACATTTTCGATTTTGCTTTCACGAAGAACGAAGAAAAAAAAAAAAGACAGAGAGGGAAAAAAATAAAAAATAAAAAGTGAAAAACAGATGTGACAATTACTCGATGAATACTCGATGGAAGTAATCAAGAGACGTACAACAGATATCACACGTTTTCAAAAAAAAAAAAAAATCATTCTCTGTGTTTACTAACTACTAAAAATATCCAACGTTACGTCACACACTACTTAAAAAAAAAAAAAGAAGAAAAAAAAGAAGGAGAGCAAAAATTTTTCTCTGTACGATCACTTTTGCGATTACAAACGGAAAACAGAGACTCATAGAACACCCAACCACGAGACGAACTTTCACGCAGTTACATTTGTCAATCAACGACATACACGATATACATGTGTCGTCCGTAACGACAACATTTTAATTTAAAAGAATAAAAAAGAATAAAAATTAAAAATATACGAAGGAGGCAACTTCATCTCGTTGGACCACTTCAGATTCTTTCTTTGGTTCTACCTACTAAACTACGGTCTACGAAGGCAAAAAAAAAAAAAAAAAAAAAAAAGAATAGTACAAAAGAGGTAATGAGTACGAGCTTTTGGAGTTATTTGATCTCTTTTGGTTCAAGTTTACGTACCTTGCATGGCGGAGTGCCGTCTTTGAGGTGGCGGTGGACTACCACCAGCTTCTACGCTGCTTCCACTGTGGCTGTCCAGCTGTGTACTGTGACCACTGTCACTGCTCGTCACCGAACCTACGCACACGTCCCCAAGACACTTCTATCACTACACATTCTAGCCCAGTTTTCGCCCCGATGCGCACGCTAACTGCTAATTAGTCTAATAGACATTAATCGCGTCTCCGCGGACACGTGTATATCCGTATATATCATTCTTTCTCACTTCCTTTCTCTTTCTCTTTCTCTCTCGCTCTCTCACTTTGAGAAAAAAAATAAAAAAATAAAAAAAAGTAAAAAAAAAAAGATCAGAGCCAACGAATGTCAGTTCGTTACGCCCACAGAAAATGTCGGATACGACCGCAATTAAAAGTCGCGCTCGCACAGCATTTGTTTTTCAATGCACGCCTACCAGAGATCGTCCTTCTGTAAGCGACTACGCTATTAGCTAATGAAATTCTAATAAAGTTCAAGATTCGTGTTGTCTTTATCTTTAAGGGGGAAAGAATGAAAATTGGAAAACATCAAATCCTGGAAAATGTCACATTTATCAGAAGGAGGCCATATTCCCAGGAGCAATATTTCTATTTCCTACGATATAATTAATTGTCGGTCGGTTTTTTAATCGAGGAAAATATTAAGAAAATATTATTGTAAAGTAAGTAAAATTTGTAACTGCTATTTAAGTTTGTTCGTAAAAAGTGATTGAAAAAAAAAAAAAAAGAACATAAAGAGACTAAGAGCATTGAGATTAAATCGCTGAAGGATGTGATTCACGCGTCCGTATGTCCCATGGTGAGTGATCTAAATTGAAGCTAGACGTGCTTCGCCCTGGGATCGGGACCGTGGTTGTGTATAACACGGGACGATAATATTGATCGTAAAAGAAGCGCGAGCTACGGTAATCGGCGTACAAGATGCGTGTAAAATGGATAAGCTAAATATAAACATGGAACATTTATGAATTGCGTAAACGGCTGTGCAGCGTGCATATAAAATGAGATAGTTCTTTAGAATTTGCGAGATCTGACCAGTGTGTACGGTCACGAGCAATGAAAAGGTGCATTTTTTTAATGGTACTTCGCGAGATGTGTCTGCTGTATTTGTGTGTCGCAGTAAAACAACGTTCAAAATAAAAATAGAAAGAAGCACCATGTGATTTATCGTCTAAAGCTAGCAACATGTATAGAGACACAGAGAAAACTTGACACTATAAAGTATATATGTTTTGTATATGTGTGTGTATACAATGTATGTCAAACGATGATCGACAGCATCTCGCTTCGAACCATTTTACGTGTCGAAATTAATCAACTTACCACTGGTCAACGTTTTTCTTAACGGCTGAAGATTGCTCAGGCTGGTTACGCTACTACTTTCAGCGCTGAGATCGACAGGTGGTGGTAAACTGGAAGGAGTATCGCTATGGGATCTCTCATGCATAGGAACTCTGCTACCAGATCCTACTCTCCTAGGTGCACCGGGGCTAGGCTCCAGTCCACTGGAATGCAACGCCAATCCAGGCACTGGAAGCGCTGGTGGACAATGTTTTGGTTGATACGGACGAGTTTTGTGAGGGTCGGAAAGCGCTAACATTTTCCTTACTGCTTGCGGTGACGCGGCTCCGAACTTTGTACCTGAAAATACATAATAATGAATATTTTACTTGCTACTTTTTACAAAAGAGTTGAACTTACGTAAAATTACAATGAACGACAAAAAGAAATCTTACCTTGTATACTCTTTCTACCTTCACTGGTGCTGCTGGCACTGCTTGTAGTCGACAAAGTTGGCGAAGGATGCCTTCTTCCTCTGCTCCCGCTAAGAGGTACTGCTGCGGCTACCGCAGCAGTTCCTGCATGAGGTTCACATTCCACAGACAGAGCGTGTAATCGTTCCTCGTCAGTTATTACTTTCATATTAGCAAGGTACGCTTTCACTCTTCGAACCATCTGAGCCTCTTCGAACATCTTTTTCGGATTTGGCGCAGCCGTAGATTTTTTCCGTCTCTTTACTGTTGCCGTTTGTCCTCCTGGACATTGCAACACTGTTAGTGAAAACGAATTATCACATTTTTGGTCTTGTTTCTACGTGTTTGTGTTTACTCACCTTGATTTCCAGTAGTCATTTGATTTAACGCAACCATGGCAGAACTAGGTGGTTGGCCACCTTTCTCTAACATTATCGACAAATCGTAGGGCGAAGAACACATATTCGTCAACGTTCTCACTTCTTTCGCAATCATTCTCAGCTTTTCGAAGTTCACCAAACCTTCCACTCTGGAATCGTTGCCAAGGTGTATGAACGTCAAATCCTTTTTTACTACTGGATAAAACGGAATCTGAAAAGAGAGAGAAATATTTCGTGTTACTTTATTGCCTGATAAACAAAATATTGGTGTATAGAAGTAAGACTAGAACTAACTATGGGAGGTTGCGTTTGTTCAGCCGCTACCAATTGTCGATATTTGCTCATGTTACGGCTAGGATCCATTAATTCTTGTAGATCGCTGAAGAGCCTTTGATATTTACTCGGTAGTTTTTCCCAGGAAGCTCTTAATCTCGAAACAGCTCCATGTCCCAAGCCGGACACAATCGCAAACATGGAATTGAAATTTCTACATTCTTTACATTGTCCTGTTTAACAAATAAAATTAAAAATTTTAAAAATCTGTTAAAAAATTGTTGTTAAAAAATTTGCACAATAAAGAGTTTCAGTGACTGAGCATAACATATACTCACGGGCTATTTTTATAAATTGTTTTATTATTTTACTACGTCGAACAAGATTATGTTCAGAACAAACTTCTGTCACAACCCAAAACATTTCTCTGTTGACTAGTTCTGCAAACTGCCTGAGCATAGGCACTCCGTATCTACCGTTTAATTCAAATAAATCATCCACGTACTCCGTAGATTCAATTTGCCTAAAAATAATATAAAATTGCATAAAAATGATATTTGCAAAAAAAAAAAATTAATATTATTGTCAATTTACCTGAATATACTAAAATCTTGTAGGGTCAGTTGAATCGCGACTTCAACGGCATTTAATTGTAAGAAATGAACCTGAGATTCACGTATAAGTTCTGGCGCTTGTTCATCTGCTACGAATGTCTCCGAGATACCATTAGTTTTTAAATAATACCGAGAACTTAAGCCAATTCGTTCTGCAAGGTTTTGCAATTGATCAGGTAACCTGCGTTGTTTGATCATTCCCCCTTCTCCAACGCTGACTTCAGCTAAAGAAAAATTCGAACTGCCTTCGGCAGCGGTTATACCAAATTCTTGAAGGGCGAGCATTACCACCTAAAACGATGTATTAGCATACAAATAGAAACGTTCAATCATGCATATTGTTTCCCCGAGATTAAAATATCTACCTCATGCGCCGTTGTTTCCTTATGAATAAGAAGATATTTACAAGTTTGATCGGCTTTATAAACTTTCAAAACATGTTCCGGATAGTCAGGCGCCCTCAAGTCGTCATAACAATATAACGACGTAAGGTCGGGATTACTTTTTGAGTGATAAAGATTGGTAGTCTGTGAAAGTCCTCCTGTTCCAGGTGGTGTATGCGGAGGTGCAAGAGGATCGTCTACGTGTACACCATCACTGTAAAACAAATTCACTCTCATGTAAAATATATTTTCTTTAATTAGAAAAAGAGAACGTTGTCTTTAACGTACTTAATAGTATTCTTTGGCAGTATATTCATTTTCATGAGAGCTTTTTGCAATCTCTTTTTAGGTCCAAGCGTCATGAATCCTTTATGCTCTTTTTTAGCATCTTTACAAGGAGAAACATTTGAATCGGGTATTAATAGCGGAACACCGCCCACTAAAGGATTCAATGGATTTCCTGGAGTTGTTATCGGGTCCACGTGCGTGGACAATCTTGCCCGTGGATCTGTTTGTATTCTTGAAATCTCGGGTTTGTTTGCCCTTCCCCGCGGCCTCGGCGAGTCATCTGGTATCTGAAGCATTTCTTTAAACGCTACAACAGTAATTCATTGCTCGCATAAAAGAAATTATAATCCACAGATTATCGTCTCTGTAAGATAGCACATACCAAGTAAGTTTGATCTAACAGTTATACTAAGATGAGTAGATCCCCTTAAAATTTCGAGAGCCCTGGCGTGACTCACATGCTCGAAACTCTGTCCATTTACTTCTAAAATCTGATCACCACGTTTCAAACCGACATCTTCAGCCTTTGACTTTTTATCCACTTTAGAAATAAAAATGCCGAAACCTCTTTCATATCCTCCTAAAATACTAAAATGCAAGACCTCGTCTCTTGTTGGCCTTGCTAACGTTACATTCCGCGTTCTCGCTTTCGCTGCACACGCAATGTTTAATAATCTGGAATTTATTGAAAGATTTTAAAGTAACGTAAACGCTTGATAATTATTACACGAATATAAATTTAGCAAGATTGATGTACACCTTTGTTGTCCTTGCATTTTCTCTCTTTCTAAACCAGCTTCAAATGCTTCCAAAAATTCCATCATAGCAGGATCAGTTTCAAAATCGGTAAAATGATTATTTACCCAAAGAAGTACTACACGGGCAACTCTATCCCTGACTTGTGATTGATCAAACCATTCCAACAATTGAGTCGCAACTAATAAAGGACTGTCGATAAATGTTCGATGCGTTAATAAGAAATCTTCTATATAAGTGGGATCGGTAAAAGTGTTTTCTTCAATAAGTTGTAACATTAAACGTTCAGGAGTCCCACGAATAACTACATGACCCCTCCGTGTTCCTCCATCTGAAGAACCTCTTAATTCAGTTACTAAAATCACTCTCCCGTTTTCTTCGTGCCGCCTTGTATTTTCTTCTCCTTGATGTTGAATTCTAAAATAATCTGCCTGAGTAACACATACAAATTGGCAGTCATCACATCTGAAAACGAAATAAAAGCGTATCAGTGCAATTTTCAATTTGACAACTACTACTAGTAGTAGTAAATATCTAACGTAGAACTGACTTTGTCCTCATGACACCTCTATGCAAAAGTCTTTCCATAGTGGGCAAGATTCCAAAACTGTCACCAAGGTGCAGCTGTTCAATTTCTCCATTGCTATGCTCAATTTCCACAGCACCGTTTATAAGCACACTCCAACTGTCTAGCTCTTCTCCATCATTTAAGACTATCATACCAGCACGTTCAACCACAGCGAACACCATTACAGCGCACAGCGCTCTTCTTACTGCCAAGGTCATGTTTGTGAAGGCCTTTAACTGTTGAGTGAATTCTAAGAGCGTTTCTATATCTTCTTCTGTTCTTTCCAGAGGATCTTTCTCCAAACATTCTCTGACTGGATCACGGACAGTCAAGCTCTGTGAACACATAAAGTTTGGTTAATTTAATCTTCAATTTTATTAATTTATCAGTTGATAAATATACTCACGTCCATGCTCTCTGCAAGATCTTCCTCTTCATCGCTATCCACTATAGATTCAACAAGACCAGAGAGATCAACGTCGTCCGCGTCTGCATCTAACGAACCTTGTACGGATGTCATGGTGTCTGAACCACTGTATGCTGAACTTGTGTCACTCGAATGGCTGCTTCTGTTGGATTTTTGGTACAGCTCTGGCCTGCCTGTCAGGCCCTGGGAAAACTACAAAAAAACAAAATTCTCCAGTTAGTTATCCTTTAGTTGATTAATATTACACTTTATTGTCGCACAATTTTCAGTAGAAACTTGTGTAAAGATCACTTGGTGTCAAGCATTTGTGCTCGACGAGTATTAAATATTTATATACTAAATATTTATAGCCGCATCGATTTACTATTAAACATGACGTACATCGTAATACGTTCGCATTAATTGAAGGCGTTCAGCATATTCCCTTTGTTATTGCTACATTCTCAAATATGTTAACCAAACTGTTTACATTAATGTTCCTGCCAGACGATGTTGATACAAAACAACGCATTCTTAGTCGCGATGCGGCAATTGCGATTTTATAAACAATAGCACGGTGCAAATCCAAGAGAAGATATCAATGCACCGTTCGAACTCTCTCGCGGGAAAGAAGAGAGAGAAAAAAAAGAATAAACCTACGAAGAGAGCAACGTGCAATCTATCTATCATCTATCGACATCGATCTGTCAATCGGCAGGAAGAGGTCGCAAAGAACAGACTCAAGAAACATGTAGGGCAAAAACATAAGTGCGACGAGCGGAGCTCGTTTACGGAATAGTACCAGGAATGGGCGTGATGGGGGACAGGCCTGCTTTTAAGTTAGGTTAGGTTGTCAGACATGACATCACGCACGCAGAGCATCGGGCAACAGCCAGAGAAAAACACGCACGGCGAAAGAAAGAGACGGGAACAGTGACACGAATATCTAAACAAGAACATTCGTGACATCTGTCACCCAATGATGATCGGCCGACGATCATCCCACGATCGACGACGGTGGCCGGATCGTTGGAGGAAAACCGCGAGCAACGAGAAAAGTAAATCGCGATAAACCCAAGGCCATTTTGAAGCCCACGGCTGATCGTCAAGAACTCACTTGGTACATGCCGAAGGCGTCCATCCTGTCCTCTTAACTAATGGCACTTGCTCGGCACTATGCTCCTTTGTGTGTTTTAAACAACATGGGAAACAACACGAGAAGAAAAACGAATTAAGTGCTCGGGCTACATCTTCCTTTCGCTCTTGGTCCACGTTTCGATCGAACACGCGAAACTGGCACCTCTCACTCGCGGGCACATACGCGGCTGTATACACACGCAACGCGACGTGACCTTCTTTATATGCATTTACGAAGCTCGTGGCGCATCTAGCGTGCCCCGGTGTCGTAGACGGTCAGCTTAGTGAAGTAGCGGACATGGGACTGCCTCTCGTCCCTCCCCCACCAATCGCTCAGCCACCGGCATTCCCTTCGAAAGTCGAGGGTCACGTGACCCGGCCAAGCGGCAAACTTCAGGTCCGTCTCAATAGGGGGGCGCGCGTTGGGGGGCCCACCTGTAGCTTCTGACCGTGACAGTAACAAAACGCCTCGAATCAATGAAGCGTCGCCGGTATTCAATTCCAAATTTTTCGCTTCGTCCTGCTTGCACTACGTTAATAGTCAATCACTCGATTACTCGTATCTTAAACTTCTATCGTATCGCTCGACACTTCGTTCCGTGTTTCTTAAATCGAGGAAATCTCTTCTAAACATCTCGATTTGGTCCAACATCGAACGTGTAAATTTTAGAAGCAGTCGCAAAACTGGACGAAACTTCACGTCTGGATGAAATAAATCTTCGTCTGTAAGTAATCTATGATATTCAGAACGTTCAGTCGATTACGCTGTATCGAGAAATCGTTCGCGTCCTAGCACCATTGTATAAAATTTCCGCGCGAAAATAGGAGATAGGCGAAATGAAACGTGGGGCTAAAGAGCCGGTCGTGTGGAACGAGCTTAAGGAGTCGACGGTCGGTCAATCGTCAGTCGGTAAGCGATTGAGAGAGAAGGAGGGTGCCACGGTGAAAAGAGTACCGGTCTACTCAAAGCATCCAACACAGCGGATAGTAACTGCTTAAAGGCCACTGGCCGACCCGACGGATGATTTATACGACCCGTTATGTCGTGCTCGTGTCTCACTTTTCCTTTTCTCCTGCTCCGCAGACTTTCCAAATTGCTTCTCCCATTCAGTTTCGTCCTACTCGACCGGGCAGACACTGGCATACCAGCGCATACCACCGATGCACATTCCACTGACTCTTTAAGAGAGGGACACTGTAATGTAGATCATCTTACTCGCACGCGTTGCGCCTTAACGAACTTTCGATCCGGAGCGCCGCGTGTCGGTAAATACTCTAGTGGAGGGAAAGCTGAACTTCCTTCGATCTTGTTCTTTTTTTTTTTTTTAGCACGAAATTTAAATTTCCACATTTCGAATTGAAATTTCAAACGCTATTTCTATCGAAGTGACATTCTGTATAAATTTCAATTCATTTCTGAATGAGAGAGAGGGAGAGAGAAATCATTACTGCCTTAATCCCTTAGCAGTAGTAGTACTACAGTAGTAGTTGAGGATTAATATTAATGTTATATTAAACATTATGAAAAATATTTTATATACCTTGAATACGTTATTAAAAATATTGCAAAATATACCATACACTTTCAAGCCAATAATAGAATATAGAAAGAACCCAGGGAAAAAAAGAAAACAGCATATATTACAATAAAAAAATTAATTTTCTCCGAGTGCAACCGTATAAATCGTATTCCGCGTTACGTTCCACTTTCCAACTGAGGAAAACCTTTCCTCGGTTTACGATCGCTGTTTACTCTTTGCAACCTGGTGAATATTCCACGTATACGTGTCGATGGAAATAAGAAAATGCACGAACTGATAAAACTTCTCTTCACGAGGGAACGAGCGTACATTTAAAATGCATGAGAAAACATACAATGTGGAGAAAAGAAAAAAAAAGACTACTTTAAAAAGTTTTACATCACTGGCCGCTTTCGATACGATCTTCTCATCTCTCTTTCTCTCGCTTTTTCGATTATCGAGAACACGTGAGCGCACTGAACACATCGCGGATCGACAGCACTAAACTTTCTTTCAACGACATGCCGATGATGTAAGACAAATGATCTTGAATCGTTGCGAGGAAAATGTTCAGCAAAAGTGCACGCGATTCATCGATGGGATTACGAGCCGTGAGTTTTTCAACCAAATACTTTTATGATCGAAGATTACAGAGAAATTATTAAAATTGGATTTTCAAAAATCAATTGGATACAAATTCCATTCCATTCCGTTCGTCTCTTTTGGATCAATATATTTATAAAGTTCAAGCGCAGAAGTTCGGGTTAAAGAAAGGGACGTGAATTCTTTCTTTAAAAGTGATCTGCCTGAAAGTATGCGTGCAATTTCTGTCTGAAAATGGAAGAAAAGAAAATTCGAAAACAGATGTTTACCGTGTCATCGAAGACCAAGTTGACCTGTCGATGGTCGGTTATGGGATGAGGGTGCGGTGGTCGATGCATCCTTCCTCCATGCACTTCCGGATAGTCGATCTGTCAAACAAAAAGACAAAAATAATTAGAGAAATAATCGCAAATGAGAATTACAAAATATCAACGGGAAATAACTGATTTAATCGATACCATATGGAAGTTCGGAACTACTCTCTCGTGGAAATTGTAAAATTTAAATAAAAACCCCTTTCATTATCTTCTCTTTCGACATTCCCCAATAATGCATTTGAATTTCGCACATAAATTTCACTCGATCGATAAAGCGATTCCCTCGGCGATTCCCTCGCAATCAGCGCGCCAATATTTTCTGGCTCGCGTTAATCTTTCATCTTTTATAAATCACGGAACGCTGCAATTGACACCCTGCGGTTTTCGAAGCTTAGAAATATATTTTGTTTGACAGGACGTCCACTAATTGCTAAAAGACATCTCTGGATCAAATAAATTGCTTTTCTTCTTAATGTACATTCTTTTGATCATCAAACGGCATCAAAATCAGAAAAATCTATATTCTCCTGCAATCTATATACGTAACTAGAAACTTTTTAACACGCATAAGCATTTTTCACCCTTTCATTTCTCTCGCGATACATTTAACAACAATTTCACTCTATAGAAGCAAGGAATTTAATTTTCATCAGAACGTTTTCTCGTTCCGATCCTCCAATTCCAAGTACACCCCTCTCTCTACAATCAACATTCATCAAACTACCATTTCGCAGTAAATTCGGCTGGTCGAACGCAAGCTCGAGAGCAACGTCAACGCGTGGAGCGTGTTTCGAATTTCTGGAATGACAAACAAGCTCCTCCAACGGCGTTGATAATCTAATCCGGTTCCACCTGTGACTTCTGCAGCTGCGTCAACTTCTCTCGCCCCCTCGCTTAGAGATTCCTGTCTCTCTTTTTCGGTCAACAGCGTTCGTTGTTCAACGATGTGCATGGTTGGAAAAAAATGAGAGAGAAAAAAAGAGAAGAAGAGAGGAAAGAGAGAGAGAGAGAGAGAGAAAGAAAAAAAAAAGAACACGGAGAGACAACGAGATGAGCGTGAGCTCGAGGCCGGAACCCGTAGGCCGGACTTCCGGTAGATACGCCGATTATAGTCACCATTCACAGAACCGCTCCCTCGCGACTCGATTGTTAGAGGCGGACAGCATTTAGCCAATTTCGGGATGAAAGTTGAATTTCCATCGGTCGGCGATACGTTGATTCGATTGGGAACAGCCGATGCGAAACGCGGTGTACACGTCGCGAAAAATATTGTTCGACACGCCGGAAATTAACGAAACGCCTTCCTACGGTGCGTTGTTGGAAAATACATATCACCGTGTGCGTGTATGCGTGTTTACACGGTAACGCGTAACGCAATCCGTTTCAAGTATAACGTTTGACGCGATATTTTCACTGATTTATAACTTTTAATTGGTTCCTACTGACATGTAATAATCGTCGCGGAAATTTATTTGTGGAAACTTTACGATCGAATATTTTCACGCATGTGCGACGCTCACATTTTTATTGAAAAACGATTGGCATTACGTGTATTCTGCAAAATCTTTATATCTTTAATCTGAATGCAACTTAATCCTATTCTGCCTCGTGTCTCGTTCCTAATGCTTTTCATCAAATATCGTAGTTTTACGATATGAGAAAAAAATAGAACTACCAGGTTCGTTTCCTGTTTAATTACGTTTCAAGTCACGGTTTAATGAGAAACATGTATGCAACATGTCCGAACAAATACAGTTTCAGATACAGTTCTGTAGAAATATTCATGTAGTTAATATTACAGTTAAGGTATTATTACAGATATAATTATCATACGAATATCGTACTCGTGCCGCGAAGAATGCGATGTAATAACAATTGTTCAACGTATTAATTAAGTTAGACGCAACAACATTCTGAAGAATCGTTAAGCTAAAACCGCAAGCTCCAAAATTAACAAGTAAGCAACTCATCCAGTTTTTTTTTTTTTTAACTCGTTTCGTTAGAAATACATCTTTCTTTCCACTTAGAAATCTCAACGACATAATGAAACAGAACATAATATTTTAATTATCCATTACCCGAGCTAACCAATCCCTTGTCTCGCGTCTTAAATCACAATTCATCACTATATCGAAGAGGCTACAGATGAAAGTATGCTGTACAAATTGTTTCAGCCATGGACCGCAAAGAATTCAAAAGAGCGGACCATTTTTTTTTTCTTCTTGCCAAGCAACCTCCATTATACCTACCAATTATCATCAGCACTATAATTTCTCTCCACAGAACATTAAAGAATATTTATGAAGCATTGTTTGCTCGCGGTAATCTCCATACGTTTATTTTTAATGTTGACGTTCCCATCTTTTATATCGTTTGAATTTATTCTGATTTCACGAATGGTAATATTTTCCCTGATACGTTTTATTGCATGCGAGGTTTTAAATACGTTTGTTACTTATTATAGTTTACCAATTTGCGGTAATTTTTAATTATATTTTCACGGTATATTTAAATATGTAGTACTTTTTAATATGGTAGTCTTAGAAAAAAAAAATTAGCAATTCCACGCGTTTATTTTAATAGAAACTGTTTCTACTAAGATTCAACTTTTAATTTTTTTTTCAAAAACTTCCTTATTAGTCGTGAGACATGTTAAATTACCTCAAACGTGACTGTTATAATTACATAATATTTTTAAATTAACATTCTTTACTATACTAGACTATTACCATACGATAAATGAACAAATATTTATCAGTAGTTGACTTCTTCTAGACTTTCACGATGTAAACAGTGAAAATCAAACTTGATAACTGATTGTCCTGAGAGTCCAATTATCTCTGTTTTTGAGAAATTATCATACATATTCGTGAACGTTCGATAGTCTATGTAACTAGTGCGTACAGATACTCCATTTTAGCTTTTCTTCATCTCGAGCTTGATCTCTCGACGAGTATCCCTCGAACGGACAAACAAAACGCGCAGGAGAGAAACGAAATGGATCACGTGCCACGCTCTGTTTGCCTCTACGCGAATTAGAATGGCGCATCGCGCGCGGTTCGCGGACTTTGCGAGCGTACAGCCAACGTAGAAAATGTGCGTCAACGTTCCCTCGTTGCATAATCGTCAATATATGCATAATTACAAGCAATCGAATGTCAAGTCGCTAACGCAGCGTAATCCTCCGTTCTTTCGTCATTTTTAGCCGCGTAACTTTTGATGGATCTGAAGTGGTTCAAGATCGCCTTATACAACTGAATTTCAAGTGGAATTCAGGAAGTGTGTCTGTCAGAAACAACCGAAGCTTCGTCCATTTTGTAGTTTAAGGACAGTAAGTACGATTTGGTAAATTAGTCAACAACAAGCTGTCAGTATCAAATTTCAAAGCTGTACGAATGGCTTTTGCTAATTTTTGATTTTCACATTATCAGCCAGGTGGCTCTGGTAATTTTATAAAACACGAGGCTGCGGTACAAATTTCAGATCAAGCGACTTGATCAGCTGATTAACAATTGCCTAATTTAACCGGCGGTTCTTCAAGGTTCCCACCAGCGCCAGAGGTTTGGCAATTGTTGCCCGTGACACTGTGAAACACTTCGGTGTTTCTCGATACCGGTCAATGTTTTTGGGTCTCGGTGATGAAATCATTTCGCAATTGTCCGCGCATCGAATGTCTTGACGTCACGTTCTTCCTTTCTTTTCATCGTCGAGCATTTTTCGCAAAGAACTGTTCTCGATTTTTGGCTCGTGCATGACGAAGCTCAGGCACGAGCTTGACGTTAAACTCACACTTGACCGCATTGATAGTACTTCAAATTACTCCATCGATTAATAATCAATACGCTCGACTGATAAGAACATACTAATACCAATTTCACCTAACGCTCAAACATTTTTGAAATACACGCAGGCAAATCTGTTCGATCTCCGATTATCGAATAATCTTATCAATCGATACGCCACACGATTTACATAAAAATGCTTAAACTTCGTTCCTACGACTCGATAATTATCAGTTTGGAGATTAGCTTCTCTCAAAGCCTACAGAGAACAGTGTCACATTGAATCTTGTGCAAGCAACTTTTTTTCATTATTATTTATTAGGACATAGATGTCTCTCATTGATTCAGTAACGAAATAACTCCAAAAGGTTGGCATGTTGATTGAAAAGATTCACTTTTTTTCATTCAGGACGATTGAATTGAGTAAACGCCAAGCACCGTGCGAAAATTCATCTCGGGCAATTACGCGGTGACGAACGATCGGCTCGCGTTCTTGCCCCTTTATCTTTCTGTTTGTCCTCGTTATATATATTCACACTCCGCGTGGGCCCTTCGACGCCGCGTAGGCGAGCGCATACGCGCGTGCGTGCAGCCGCGAGTCGGCGATAAGGCGACACATTTCTCCCGCGAATGGGAGAACGCTCGACCCGTTTCATTTCGTTTTCAATAAACGTTGTCCGTGACAAAGAACACGGCTGTTAATTAATCAGGCATAAAAGTTTTTACAATATCGACGCAGTCACAGAGACAAATCTTAGATAGAGTATGTCAATCGACGAAGAAATAAATCGATAAATATATTAACGTTGAGAATTTTGTCAAAGTTGAATTTAAAAATTCATCCCACCAGAATAACCAGCAGAAGGCTCCTCGAAAATGGAGACGTTTTGTTCTCTATCAGGTGTTGTCACAGCAACAGTCTTTTTAATTTAAATAAGTCTAATGGGAGAGTTCGTTATTAAACGACGTAATAAAAGGGAAGACTGAATAGATCAATACGACGCTAAAGATGAATGGCTCGGGGTTCAAGCGCGTTGGCAACTAGAAATCTGTCGTATTTACGAGAAAATATTTATAATTAAGTTTCACTTTAACTTCTATGAGGAGACCTACGAAGCAATGCGTAACTTCCTATAAATAAATCGCTCGATAATAATAATACAACTAAACAAAATAGAACGACGTAGTCGCTAGTTACAAGGAGTTAAAACTAGACTCGTAGCCTGATGTGGTTGATGAAATAAACTGGCGAGGTGTGTTTCTCCAATTAACGTCAACGAAACGTTTGTAATTTATAAAATGTTCAACTCGTAGCCACTCGAATCGAAAATCTGCGCAGTCGTTCAATTAAGAGAGAGAGAGAGAGAGAGAGAGAGAGAGAGAAAGAGAAACAAAAGAATTCAACTCGATTTACAACAGGGACGAACGACGAGAAGTGCCGCGAATTTCATTATTTTCCCTGATTCATGTTAATACGGCCACACGCCAGTTATAAACAGACGGTAAATTCAACGTTGAATCACCTTCCCTCTGTTGTCACGAGGGTTCGTAACCTCGAATTCTATTTACCAACATAAAAACCGAAGCGTTCTATAAATTTTGCCGCGTGCCCATCGCTCGATTCGAGCACGAACGCGGCTGCTAAATTTCCATGTAAATAATTCCGGGAAATATTCCGCGGCGTGTGTATGTAAATGCAGCGTGGCACGCTCGACGCTCTTGTCCATTCGGTTTCGTAAGCCGTAAGATTCGACGTTTCCTTTTCGACATCGCCGCGATTAAGAAACGAAACTGTTGAGATATCGCGGCGTATTGAGATTAACGCGTTGCGTGCGTATCGGGCTTTGCTGTATTTTACTGATTCTCAATGAAAATTCTGTTTATTCAAACTTCAGCCAGCGAACGTTATTCATATTTGTTTCGATCTTTTCCTACCGTGTTACCGTACGAAAATTTTTATGTCAGATTTCTCATTTATTCTAGCATATAGTGACGGAAAGGAAAGATACTTATTTTATAATTCTACAATTATTCTGTTTCTGTAATTAATTAAATCACTCTGTCGCCGTGTGTTGTTAAGTACCGAGTGATTTTGGTGAAACGACCGTGTCTAAATTTTTGTAAATTTGTGAGTTTTTACCTCGTTCGAGACAATCGATAAGGGCCTCGGTGTGCCAGGCCAGCTTCTGGACAACGAACGACCTTTCCTCTTCCTCGTGACGACCCGAGGCCGTCCAGTTCGGTTCATGTGCTTCAACATTTTCGTCGGATCGGATCAACTTCACGCTCGCGTCAATTACAATATTTCACCCGCTGTCTTCAGTTTCCATTTCAATCGAGTCCACACCTTCGAAAGCACACACCTTCGTCCTTTGTCTTCCTTTCGTTCAACGCACCCATATTGAGCCGCACATCTTTCAACATCTCCGATCTTCGAACACGAATGCGTACGCACAACGAATCCAACGGAAGTATGTCGCACTTCTAACACACTGTAAAACTTGGCGCTACGAATAAAATCGCCAAAGACCGGAATCACTTCACCGATCGCCCCCTTTCACTTTTCAATTACCCGGCGACACACACACACACTCACTCACAGAGAGAGAGAGAGAGAGAGAGAAAATAGTGTTTAAAACCTGTAATACACAATTCAACTATGGAACTATCAATCGTACCGTACGTACGTACTCGATTGTACGTGCTTTCACGTGCTTTCACTAATTTATCCCCGTTTCCACGACTGAGAAAAAAAGAAAAAAAAAAAAAAGAAAAAGAATCGCGCGCGATCGATCGTTCTTCGAAATAAATAGAAAGGAATATAATTTATATGTCACGCTGGTAGGTCGTACGAGCCGAGTGGAAGTAAGAAACGTGTCAGGAGTAAGACACGCGGCGGAGATACCACTGTCCTCGTTAAAACGGCACACTTCGAGAGCACACGGCTCGCTTAATAAGTCACCGATAGCCGATCCGCGATAAAACATTCAACGGTGGATCGGACTGTGCCGTCTCGTATCAAGGTCGGAATATCTTTGGATTATCGGTGAAAGGTGCAATTCTGGCTCGCCAGTGCTGCTGCTGCTGCTGCTGCTGTTGGCCCATACTGTGTCAGAACACGCGTTACCGAGCACATCGCGCGGGTCACGATCGACTGAATCGTTTCACGATTCTTGAGGGCCAAAGAGAGTGACTCGACTGGCCGCCGTCACGTGACTACGCACGCAGTGACGTACGGAGAGAACAGACGGCGATAACTCGTGGCCCGCTGTCAGATCGTATGGGACATGTAAAATAGGACGCGCCCGATTAAATTATACCGCGTTCATCGTTCACCGCGCGCTAATGGAGCGTTCAGCGATACAAACTTCTTGCCGATGCTGAATGACTTCTCTGTGATTTCCACGGACTTTCATTCGCTGATGACATGAAATCGTGGAATGGGAATTTTGGAGGGAGGGACAAGAGTGACGCGGTGAGCTTGGGTGAAAATTTGAACGCGAGGTTGAAAATGAGTATGAGTTTGTACTAATGTAATATCCATGTACATAAAGGGATTTTAATAATAAAAAAATGGATTTTTTTTTTTTAAGAGAAATTTGCCTTAAAAACGATGGACAAAAATTTAAATGAGTTGAATTCGGACGCGAGATTTGTACGTGGGATAAAGTTTGTAGTGATGTACCTATGTTCACAAAGAGATTTTAATAATAGTAAAAAAATGGATTTCTTTTAGGAGAAATTTGTCTTAAAAACGATGGACAAAAATTTAAATATAAGTAAATGACGTTGTAAACGAAGATTTTTAAATGGAAATGTAACTTAATTTATACTGTCAGATTATATATTTAGAATACGAAAATTTAGGATAATTCAATTTAAAGATGACCGTGAAAGAAATTTGTTGAAATTGTGATCGGGTGTTCAGAAGAGAAGTGAGATTGAACAGAGTGTTTGAATGAAAATTTAGACACGAGATTTGTACTTGGGATAAAGTGAGAAAAAAGTCTGTACAAATGTAGATTGATAAAGGATTTTTTAAAGAAAAGTTTGTTTCAAGAATGATGGACAAACGTGAAATTTCAGAAAATTTTGTGAAAGACGATTTTCAATTTCACTTGAACGGAAATATAATTTAGTTCATCCTGTTCGATTATATCTTCAGGATGTAACGATTTCAAGGTGCTCGTAAAAAAAAATTTGTTGGAATTGCGACTGAGAGTATTCGAAAATAACGCGGAATTTTGTGACGACATTTCGGTCGTCGAAAAATATTCTAATATTTAAAGAATATAAAATTTCTGTTCGCGTAGGTTACATTTGCCAAGAGAGATTACGTCGCTAAAATAAGAGCGGGATTCTATATTTATGCGAGCGAAATTTAAAAAAAATCTGCGGTCATCATGAATGAGCATTCGCAAAAAGAGGAACAGTATCGCAGATTCTGCTATGAAATCGCAGGCAATTTCTTTAAAAAGTCAAAAGTCTCGAAGAATTTTCTTAAAAAATGTACACTGAAGGTAAGATATAAATTTCAATGCTAAAGAACGTTATTTTAATAATCGCGGTATATTACAGAAATTATATTATTTAATACAAAACGATAGAAAACACTTAAAAAAAAAAAAGATTTGTTGTCATCGCATTACTTTGTTAAACCTTGGAGAATCTAATAATCGAGACGCAACCTTCGTCTCGCTTTATCCTTCTGTAATGTCAGAATATATAAAAAGTATTTCATCCCATCCTCAACAGTATAAAGAAAAGCATCGCACGCTTCATTACCACAGCGCCGTCGTAAAAACGTAACAAGAGGAGAAGACGTAAAAAACCTGGGTAAAAATGCGCGCTAAAAGCGAAGTGTTCTTGAAAAAGAAAGTATGTCGCGCCGTTCATCGATCCTGTTCTCGAGTTCTCACAAAATTCAACATCTGTCTGATTTTTACGAAAGCAACGAAACACATGGTCGAGCACGTGTTCCGTGGAAAACTGGACATGGGATTAGTATTTCATGTCCGTGGAAATTTCGAGACCAAGGCCGAGTGGGCTTGACCATCTCGTCGAGAAGTTTGAAACAACCTTGTCCTTCACTCGGACAGAAGAAGGAATTTTAGTCTATCGAAAGAAAAAATAAATGCAACCGTCCGCAGTGGCAAAGTTGCTGGACATTTCTGGAAAAAGTGAAAGCACTTCAAGTCGAAGATCTCAAGCCTATTGTAAAAATGGAAAAAAAAAAAAATGGTCAAAATGGTAAAACTCTTTTAGAAAATTTCGCGACATTATCTTCCGAAGATAAAAAGAATCTCGTTCGTTTCCCAGAATTTCTCGAAATCCTTTAAACTTAATTCCCCGATCTCGATTTGAGATAAAATCACAGCACTCCAGCAATCTCGTTTTAGCAAGTTGGTCGGAAATCTCGTGAATGAAAGCATCCGAAGCTCTTTAATTGAGTTGTATGCAACGAAAATAACTCTTATCAAATTTATCAGTTTCATCTTTCTAGATTTATTAGCTCATTGGACTTATTAACGACAATACGACAGAGTCAATGTTATAAAAATTTATGTACGTGAAGCCAGATTCGACGTTTTTTCATTTTTGTTTCTAGAGAATTAATTTCCAAGGTATTCGCAATATTACAAGCAAGATTAAACTGAATGTAGAATGATTTTTTCTTTTTTCTGGCCCCAATTTCGGCTTCTAATCAGACTTTATCGCGTCTCGTACCTCACCTTGTACCTCGCGCGCGAGCTGAAAATTTCACAGGGTGGTTTTCGAAGTTGCGTACATACATGTCGTGTATGCCAGCGAGTTGAAAATTTCCTCGCGCGGCCAACAGAGACGAGAGGATGGTGGTCGAGGCACAGCAAGAGGGCTGCCTCGGAGCGTACGCATATTCATACGCTTTTCTCGCCGCGAGAGAGACTGTCTACTTTATTTTCGGTTCTTCCTGCGGCCCCTCCATTGGCGTCACACGCCAGCGCCGAAAAACTCCCGTCGTGAAATTCCATTCCAGTCTAGTACAGTCTGAAACGAACATCTCTCTCTCTTTCTCTCTATTCCTCTGTCCATTTGTTTCTCTTTTCTTTTCGAGCTTCGTGCTCTATGTTCCACCGTTTCTCCTTTTTCGGCGCGGTTCTTTTTTCGATTTTCGGCTGCCGATTTGCCACTAGAAAACTCGCCACCACACGCTAAAATAACCTAACCGAGAAGACTGACGCTTCCCCTCTGCGACAGATGTCAAAAACCTGTCGCAGCTCGACGCATTCTAACTTTGGAACTGAAGTCTGCAAATTCAAGTCCAACTGTGGAAAATAATACACAGCGTGGCAAATGAAAAGCGAAAATACGAGAGAGAGAGAGAGAGAGCCAGTATCCTGCAGATATCTGCGACTGGATCAAATTGATAACGAAAAAAAATTCCGTAGAATTAATCCCAAGACCATTTCAATACTTATGCAAACACAAAATGTAAGAATCATGTAAGTGCCATGTAAGTCGCTGATGATCTCAATGCCGATGCAACTTTGAACCTGCACCAAAAAAAAAAAAAAAAGAAACGAAAATTTGCCATCAGCAACGGACGCTGACCCTCAAGAGAGCACGTGAAGGCTGGTACACATCTGGGACTCTCCAAGCTTGCGTACGCTCGCAGACAAGGGAATTGTGGGAGAGGTAGAGGTTAGGATCGGGGGCCAGGTTTATGGTGGTACGTTGACGATTGTTTGGATTGCTTGTACAGGAGGAGGGTCCCGATGGTTTCCCGCTGTTTGTTGTCACGGTGGAATAATCGACGTGTTGCCGTATTGTGTTTAATTGACGAGCGACGGGAGGGTTCTTGAAACGCGGGGCCGTTCTTCGGGGACGTTGCGAAACTACGCAAATTGAACACCGTTCTGCTAATTCCAACTGCGGCAAATAATTTTCCAACGCGTCGAGCCTAAACCTAAGCAAAGTGTGTACGCGGGATGAGAAATGAAAATACGTTGTGAGTCAGTCGTGCAGATATCAGCGACTGATTAAATTGATAACGAAATTACAGATAACGACCCGCCACGTACGTGTACAATTAATGTCGAATTAATTACAAGCTTCGGGAAAATTAAATTCCCGTTAATTCTTCTGTAAACGCATTTCGTAAAATACTCGTCAGAAAATATTAATCCACGTGACTCTGCGTGACGTACAAAATTCTGTGCTTCGTCAAATAATCGATCGGTTTGAATTCTGAAATTTTCCTCTCGAAAACGAGAGGAATTCTACACATACGTAATTTCCTGCAATTAAAAAGAATGCGATCGTTCTTTTTTTATAAAATTCAAGAAGTTCATTCACTCAAGTGGGGATTCGATTCGGAAAATACGAAAAACTCGTACGGGAAATCCGATCGACGTGTTCGTTGTTCACACAAAACGCTTTTCTGTATTTTCCAAGGAGGGAAAACGCAAAACCGACGGATCGTGACAAAACACAGCGTTTCACTCGATAATCCCTTCACCGTTTATCCAAGAATTCGGGAAACAGCTCACAGTGACCCACGGATGAGCGAACCCGTCCAAAGATATCCCAAGAATCCCGTGCACAACTCTTTCTCTACCTCTGTCCCGAGGGACGATCGATTATTCTGTTTCTCCAACTCGGAAAGAACGAACGATCAAACAACTCCTCTTGCGTTTCACGAGACTCCCGACAGCACGATTTTTCCGATAATTCTCGTACAGGTGCACCGGAGCATTTTTTTTTTTTTTTTTTT
>NW_025110441.1:304328-314898 GCF_011392965.1 Frieseomelitta varia | reverse complement strand
GTGTGTGTGTGTGTGTGTGTGTGTGTGTGTGTGTGTGTGTGTGTGTGTGTGTGTGTGTGTGTGTGTGTGTATGTGTTGGTGGCCAAGCGCAGCGATTCGATGAAAAGCACACGGTTTTTCATAAAACGGTGACCTGCAGTTTTCCGAAAATATCCGAACGACTGGGAAGAGTGAAATATCACGCTTGTACGAATCAGTTAACGCTGATTAACTTCGTCGCTGTTATGAACGACGTGTGTCTCGTCGTAATGTCGCACATTCGTTCACGAAATGCAGTGAAACGGAGATATATCTCTATGATAAAAGTTAATAAAATTTATTGATATAAAATTGTCAATGCGTGATATGGTAATTTTTACCTCCCCCCCTTTTTTTTGTATCATTACTATAATATAGTAATTTTAAGCCTTTTTCTTATATTGTATATTACTATAATATTTTAATATTTTGTATCACTACTATAGTATAGTAATATTTAATATTTTGTATCATTACCATAATATAGTAATATTTTGTATCATTACCATAATATAGTAATATAGTAATATTTTGTATCATTACTATAATATAGTAATTTTAATCCTTTTTTTATATCGTATATTACCATAATATATAAAAATAGTAATTTTAATGATATAAAAAAATTACTATAATACAGTAACTTCTTTATATAATTTTTAATGATATATTAAATTTTAATGATATAATTTTTAATGATATATTATTAAATTTTAATGATATAAAAAAATTACTATAATACAGTAACTTCTTTATATAATTAATATATATTAATATATATATATATTATATTTATTTTTACTATTTTTATTTATATTTTTATTATTATTATTTTCATATCATTAATATCTATGATACAGTAATTATTTTATTAACATAATACAGTCTATAATGTTATCGTTATAACCTAACTATAACTTATATTATAACTACATATCGTTATAACTATCGTTAGTATAATGTAGTAATTTCAACCCCTTTTCTTTACATCATTTTACTATAATGTAGTAAGTTCAACCCCCTTTTTTTATTAATATGAAATTGTTAGTATATTATTACCGTATATATTAATATATTAATTTTCGCTTACCTTTATATAGGTAATTTTATTATAGTAATTTTAACCTATTTAGTTTAGTAAATAAAATAACATATAATATATAACATAAAATATTACGTTATTTATTTACAGCTGTAATCTTCCGTACGCTACGCACGTCGAGAATTTTTTTGTCCCAAAATCGCAACATTCTCTCAGTTCTAACCATATTTAAGTATAACCCAGGCAAAACAAAATAATGGTTTTATTACGTCTCAATAACTTCTATCCGAGAAGTGACATCACAACGACGAGTTCGAAGAGAAAGCGACGGATTGTTGTGTACGGTGTGTTCGGTCACTCGTTACGGTCCGCAGTCGGTTGCCAGCGCAAAGAGGTTAAAACAAACGTTGTGTTTCAGACGTGCCGCATTTCTTCCGTGTATCGCTGTCGAATTGAAAATAAGTGTTTCAAACGTACGTAAAGCGTGAATATTTCTATTCTCACGCACTTTTTTTTTTCCCCCCCGCCAATTTCCAACGTGTCAGCCAGCAAACGCGATGAAACGACGAATTTTCAGAACCAGCCAGATCGACGATGACGCGCGAAGCCCTGACGCGCTTAATCGCGTTTAGAATTGAACGGAACGCGGAAAGTGGTTCAAGTACGAGGCCGCGGGGCGACATGCCTGCTCTTCCTCCCCCGAAATAACGATTGCTCCTACGCTGTTTACCTGAGAGACGAACTATCGATTACGCGCAACGATAAATATAACGGCAACTAGAGCCCGTGGCCGACCTTCTTCCGCGGGGCATAGTCAACGCTCGTTTTCAAGGTGCCGCGCGCTCTTTCTTTCTTTCTTTCTTTCCACGTGGCCGTTGCGCCGTTCACACGTAATGCCGCGTCCACACTGCTGTTGGCGGGCACTACATGCGGACACTTCAACCGCGATCAGGTTACAGAGGGCTCGTTTCGAAATTCCAGTCTGTGTGCTCGAGGAATGCGAAAACACATGTGTACAAGTTTACACATTTACGCCTAATTCGACACGCTTAGTCAAATGGAGCAGCACGTCCGTTTGTCAGTCAGAGGCGGCAGACTTCTTTCCCCTTCTGCGAGCTATTCAGCCGGTTCCCCCACCGTGAAGATTAGTTTTCATTCTGTGCATTCTTTCTCGCCGCAGCAGGTCGTGCAAGCAGCTTTACCGATCTTCCTTTAATTGTCAGCTAAATCGAAGCTAAAGTGGGGAGATCGACGCGGTGGAGGGGATGGAAGAAGTAGGGGCACGCGGGCCGCCAGTTCGCCACCTCTGATCTACACAAAGTTGCACGATGTTGGGCACCTCAGTGGGGACAGAGCTTAACCCCTCAAGCGTTTTGTTTCACCTTGAGAACGTCCACTGGTGTGCTTAATTATTTCCAGGCGATGGCGAGTATACTCGACGAAAAAAAAAAAAAAACAGTAAATGCGCTTGCTGGTGAGATTGTGTTAAATTACAACGAAATGATAAGTTTCTTTTTTGGCGTTTCTTTGAGAAATCTTCAATTTTATTGTTTTGTTCTGTTGCCTTGAAATATTCTAAAATGTGCTAAAATTACAAATATATGTATATATATATATATAATTTTTTTACCTAAATTTTAAAATAAATAGCAAAACTTCTTTCTACGTGACGAGTATACTCGACACGAACAGTATACCAAAGAATTCCTATTTTAGAGATACCATGAAAATAACTATTAAAAGGAAAAGAATGGTGCTGAAATTCAAAGATAAATGAAATATTATATCGAACGTTTAAAAATTAGAAAGAAAAAAAGAAAAGCGAAAGTACGTATAATTATAGTCGTAGAACATAACGTTGGAAAATGTACAATTAGCTACATTAAACATAGTAGAATCTTTAATGTAGCTAATTTAATGTAGTTAGATGTTATTAGAACTTCAGAAGAACCTGCGTATTAAGAGGAATTTTCATCTGTACAGAAGCTCGAAAATGGCAGACGATGATAATTAGATCGTGCACGTGCTTGCGTTAATTCGAGAGAAAGCATATCTTGAATTGCATTACCAGGTGAAGAGAGTAATGAAAATTTTTACGGCGTCCGCTGATTATCAGAGCGTGTATATTCTTTCGCGTGATAAACGTTCGTGTTTGAAAACTATTCAGTCTATTAAAATTTACGACACGATCGGAAATTTGATTCTTCCAGAATCGATTATCCGAACGAAGGATTTGTTCTCCCAATTAGCTCGGATAATCGACGTTCCTGTAGTAGCTGGAGCTACGTATCTGTCATTTTCTGCTCATGTCGCTCGGACGTCTGCAATGTAATTTATATTTCAGCGACAAATAATAAAACAACGAAGCGTTCATTTGTCGAGACCGTTCAGACGTTTTTTTTACAAAAATACGAAACAAGTCTAGAGCTTTTGTTACGTTTTACTTGTTAGCGTTATTCCGACGTTAATGTTATTTAGCATTAGTCTGACATTACTGTTGTTTAATGTTATTCTAACAGTATAAATTTTAATAATCGACAAAGCATTGTACGAAAAATTTTTATTACGCGTTTGATGTTCATTCTGAGAAGCTTCTTGGAACTTAACCTAACCTAAAGATTCAACCTAACCTAATGTTAGAGGCTTTTTGGAACCTAACCTAACCTAGTATAACAAATATAATAATGTGATAACATAAAATAATAATAAAGTAACAAAAGTGCAATAATAAAATGAAATAAAATAATAATAAAGTATCAAAAATATAAACTAAATACTAAAATAAAATAAAATAACAATAAAATAACAAAAATATAATAATAAAATAAAATAAGATAATAATGAAATATCAAAAATATAAACTAAATACTAAAATAAAATAAAATAACAATAAAATAAAAATATAATAAAATATACTAAACTATCAAAAATATAATAATAAAATAAAATAAAGTAACAAAAATATAATAATAAAATAAAATAAGATAATAATGAAATATCAAAAGTATAAACTAAATACTAAAATAAAATAAAATAACAAAAATGTAATAAAATATAACAAAATATCAAAAATATAAACTAAATACTAAAGTAAAATAAAATAACAATAATAAAGTAACAAAAATATAATAAAATATAATAAAGTATCAAAAATATGAACTAAATACTAAAGATAAAATAAAATAAAAATAACAAAAATATATAAAAAAAATACGACGCGTCAGGTCGATTTACAAAGAAAAAAAAGAAAGAAAAAAAACAGAAGACGAAAAAAAGGAAGAAAGCCTCGATGATATCGACGCTGTTCGGCAATTTTCCCGCGCGAGAAGGACGAGAACGTGCGTATGAATCGCAGGGGCTTCGCGGTTGATCAGCGTAAACCGAGCTTCAGCCATCAGAAGCCCCGTGAGTATGATTCTTGAAAGTAGTTTAACCGGCGCGTAAATCAGCCTGTTGGAGAGAGACGCGTGAATGTCCAATCTTATCGGGGCTTATTGCTCGTTTGGCCTCCCGCCCCCATGAGCTCGGAAGGAAATATTTGCCTGTCGACGATAAAACACCGTCAACGCGTGTAACCGGCGGCTTACTGGGAATTTAACAACCGACACAAACACACACAACACACACACGCGCGTGCACCGCGTACGAATTTGGACGAACGTAATAAACGATCCTACGGAGGTTTCTAACCTATTTTCTTCTTCAAAAAACGATGTTTTTTTTTTTTAATAGCAACGTCATTTTTTTTCTTTTTGGAAACTGTTTTGAAAAAACGAATTTGAACATTTTAGAATTTTCTTATTAGTGGAAAGAACATCTTGTTATTAGTATTATATATTAATATTATATATAATATTATATATTATTTATTATATTTTATTAATTTATTAATTTTTTTTATTAATATTATATATAATAATATTATATATTATTTATTAATTTATTAATATTATATATAATAATATATATTATTTATTAATTTATTAATTTTTTTTTATTAATATTATATATAATAATACATTAATATTTTTAGAAATAATATTTGGGGATCACGCTAAAATGAAACGCCCTGTACATCATTTAAAGCTACATACATACAGAGCAAGTGTCTCTGTTTCGAGACAAATGTAACCTGTGTATGTCGAAGAGATTATTAATCCTGGAGATGTTGTTGGTTTAACTTTACAAAATTTATTGTACGAAAGGCGAGAACAGTGTGAACACGAGAATACTGTCCGCGTCTTCTCTCGTCGTTCAATACGATTTTTGACAGAATTAATGTCAAAGTATCCCTTTACATATTTGTCGAAACGAATGCTCGGGCGATAATTATCGAAGCTGTTATAATTCCGTAAAAATCTGAAGTCACTTAAAGTCATCTAACCGCAGTTTTTAAAGTACAAGAAAATTTCCTTGAACTTGAATTTTCAACGAGAAAAAAAAAAAAAAAAACTGCTGCACGGAGTGGAGAATCATGTCTTTTGAAAAAAAAAAAATAAAGAACTCCGACTCGTGACTGAAACACTTCACGCTCTAGAACGAGCCCAAGTGGATTTTGCAAAGCTGAAAATTTTTCATCGTTATAACAGTAACACGTTTTCACGTGTAAAAATAGGTGTTCAAGTTCAAAAGTTCACCTTAATCGGCTATCGATGCGAAGTTCTTACCTAGTACGAGGATTCGACGATTGCGGCACGGTTATGACGAGCCACGTATTAATTTTTTTCCCATTTTTTTTTTCTCCGCGAAAAAATACACGTTTTGCAGTAAATATCTGGCAAATTTGCGAGTAGCTCCGCGCCGTCGTGTCGGTGGGAAAATTTCAATGGAGCTCTGCGGGTATGTGAATTGGATCGAGAATTTCCACGATTTTTCACCGGCTGACGCGACTCGAATAAAGGTATATAAAGCTCGTTAATGCGCTACGTGTGCCGCGAACGAATAAGTGGATGAGGAAACCTGACCAGGCGAGAGGGCTCAAGAGGTTGGGATTTTCCACGGAAAATGGGCGCCAGCTATGCGGAAAATCGTCGTCGTTATCATTATTCGTAGCCTCGTTGCGTACAAAAAATAAATACGCGTTATTAACGTCGCTAATACACGTTATTTTAATAACCTAATAAACAGAAGACTCGACGTTGCCCCCCCTTCTAGAAACACGTTTCAGATAATTTCCATATTTGTTAACTTGTTAATAGTAATTTGTTGTTTTCGTTAATAATTAATTAATTTTTTAATTAACATTTAGTAATTATAATTTCAATCTACGCAGGGAATAACTTTTAATGCGAGAGAGGAGAAAAATCTAATCCTAACCTCTTTCTCGATACAATTAATTCTTTTTTATCCCCCTCAAATTCCCCTTTGTAACTTCTCTTCTTTTTCATTAAGAAATTTCAATCTACCGAAGGGATGATTTTAAACCTAAGGAGAAAGAAATGCAATCCTAATCTCTTTTTTCTGATGCCTGCAATACATTTTATTAATGTAGAATTTAATTTAATATCACGCTGATATACTGATTAATGTGATATACATTTAATATCATCGATAGTAAAGAAAATTACTTTTACAGTTTCCCTTTCATTGGGAAATAAAGATCACATGAATTTGGTTAGGTTACGTATTAAGCTAACCTATTTTCAATTAACAATAAAGAACTGAAGAATTTAATATTACTTTTGCAATCTCCCTTTCATTGAAATGAGAAACCACGTAAATTTAGTTAGGTTATGTACTGACCTAACCTAAATTTAGTTAGGTTGTGTATTAATCTAATCTCTTTTCAATCAACAATAAAGAACTGAATTTAAACATATTTTTGCAATCTCCCTTTCATTGAAATGAGAGACCACGTAAATTTGGTTAGGTTATGTACTGACCTAACCTAAATTTAATTAGGTTGTGTATTAATCTAACCTCTTTTCAATCAACAATAAAGAACTGAATTTAAACTTACTTTTACAATCTCCCTTTCATTGAAATGAGAGATCACACAAATTTGGTTAGGTTACATATTAACCTAACCTCTAATATATGATGAGGAAAAAAAGAACCTCTCTTAAACAACATGTTACTCGATTAAGGGAAATATAACAGAGCAACACGAACTAATCTTTGCGTTTGTTGTTTCTTTCTGTTCACAGCTGACAGCAGTTTTCTCCTGGCGAACGCTCAGATCGTCGACTTCCCTATTGTCTATTGCAACGAAAGCTTTTGCAAAATCTCTGGCTATAATCGTGCCGAGGTAAATAGCCTGTTCTCCGCTTTCGCAAGTCCGTTCCGCTCCACGGCGAACGGGCTTTGTGGTCAGATTTACCTTTTCAATTTACCCCTTTCTCCTATTTCCAACTTGCTTCACCGACCGACCGACCTACAATAATCCAGCCCATCGAATTTCGATAAAGGAAAGTCGTACAATGGAATATTTCGTTCCGTAATTTCCACGCGGTGCGCCAAAGCTTTGTGCGTGCGCACGCTCGTGGCACATAACGGTGCTCGTTATTTTGCAAAGTGTCGTTCTTTTTTTTTTTTTTTTTTTTTATTTTTGAATCCAAAGTAAATAAATTGAAACATAAAAAAAAAAATTGAACATTCTGTGATACATTTGTTGGTTATGACCAATAATTGAGTCAGTATGCTATATAATCCAGAACGTAGGTATCGAAAATATCGATATTTGCGTGAAAGCATCGATATTTCGCTCGACGAATCAAAGTTTCAGCTCCGAAAGACTCAGTATTTCGGGAACTTCAAATTTGCAAAGCTCCAATTTTCGGGAGATTCGAGATCCCAAAAATACCGGACTTAAAAAATTCGGGATTGGCAAAAATTCGAGAATTAAAAGTTTTAAAATCGAAGAAGATACAAAGAATTCACAATTCGCGTCAGTTCTAGAAAGATTCAATACTTGAAGCGAGTTTATAAATTTTCTATAAGCGAGCGCATGCGCGTCAGACACACGCGCGTACCAGCACGCATGCGCATTGGATACACGCGCGTATCAGCACGCATGCGCGTCAGACAGTTGTGTCGTCGCATTCAAATGACTCGCACGCTCAACTCTATAAATTGGAAAATAATTTCAAAAAAAAAAGCCGATTTTTAAATTAACCGAATGCACAAAAGGAACAAGTAAGTTTTTAAATATTTGGAATTCTTTAATTTAAACCAATAAGCTATAAGACAAATTACTCAATTACAATTAGTTTGAATAAAATAACCTCACTTTTGTCCAAATTTTTACAAACGTCTGTACATCAGAGCCACCTTTCTTTCCCGACGGCACAACGCGCTAATTCGGCTGTTGATCCGTGATTTTTCGCGGACGGTAATTTCATTCGCGAAAATTACGTCGGATAATCGGATTATCCTCGTCGTTTCGCGTGGATTTAATCGGTTTAACAGAATTGTACGTTGCACAGGTGCGTCGCACTTGACCGACACCGGTTTCAATCTAATTTCGCGATAACGCTACGCGATGTAATAACCATGTATATATATATGATCTCACAGCGAGTCGTCGGTTTCGGCTTAATTTGCCGATTTTTCAGTGCTTCTTTCCCTCTTCCTTTCTTTTTCCCTAATTAAACTCACCAGGTTACGCTAGATTTATTCGATAACCAGAAGCACAACGAACCGAATTTATCGTTCACCCTATATAGAACTTCTATTACCCAAATGAGAACCAAATGAAAAACTGGTTTCTGGCACTTGTTTTTTTTCTTTTTTTTCTTTTTTTTTTTTTTTTTTTTAAAATACAACGATCGTAAAGCGAATTTAGAGATGAAATTGAAGTTTCTGTTCCTTGAAAGTGTTAAGATCAATTGGTTTCAATTATATGAATTCGCATGAACATCTACAGTCTAGTTATGGTCCTTGGATCATGTATTTTCTTGCGTGCAAGAGGACAATTCTCCGCTAAACAGAATATTTCCTTAACAAGTAAATATACAAATAAAATACAGATTTTTCATTTCAAATTAATCCTTTTGTAGGTTATGTCCATAATTCGCTATATATAATAATATTTAATAATAATAAAATTATATGTATATCATAATAAAATATATTGCAGTATAAATATAATAATAATTTATATATATATATTAATTTTATTATAATAATTTATTATATATGTATAAATTATTATATATTTATACTATAATATATTCTATTACGATATAAATTTTTATTATGACAAATTTTGTGTGTTATAATGTTTCCCATTACATTTATATAAATAAATATATTTATGTAAATAATATAAATTTATATATGTTAATTAATTTTCTCATATTAAAATATTTATATTTATATGAAAATATCATATTAAAATATTTATTTTTTTAATATATATATATACTAATAAAATATTCTACAAAAAATAAATATTTTAAAATGAGAAAATTAATTAACATATATAAATTTATATTTATATTTTACATAAATATATTTATTTATATAAATGTAATGGGAAACATTATAACACACAAAATTTATATATATCATAATAAAATATATTATAGTATAAATACATAATAATTTATATATATATAATAAATTAATATATATACATATAAATATATAATAAAATTAATATATATATAGAAATTATTATATATTTATACTGCAATATATTATTGTGATATACATACAATTTTATTATTATTAAATATTAATTAAATAATATATATATATATTATATATATATATACACACACATATATAGTACACATGTGATAGAAACAAGAAAATGTATTACTTCACTTTTGAATTCATTCACATGATGTGAACCCATGGCTCGCAAAAGGATGAATTTGATCCTGTGCGAAGGGTGAACTTGACTTATCTCGCAAAATGGTGAGATCCACGATCTCCGAGAACGTAATATAATAATTTGGAGTGAAAATGAGTGAACACCTATACACAACTGAAAGACACGGAAAATTCAGAGTTTCGAAACTTTCATTCGCCTGACGACCCGACATTCTCCCTCCCCTCGTCTGTTCGCGAAAAGACGTTAATTTTTTCTTCTTTTTGTTTTTTTTTCTTTCTTATCTACGAAACGATATATACGCCGAGGATACGATAGAAACGAGGGTAATAAGAAGCAACGTCGGCCCTTACCCCTTTACCCCTGGCGAAATTCCAAACGAGAGGCACCGTTGTAAAATGAAAGTTTCGCGACTGTTTCGCGAGAGGCGAGGGGTCGTCGTGGCTGTATAATAATACGGATGAATTTTATCCAACACCGTCAGGTTATGCAAAAGTCCTGCCGCTGCGGATTCATGTACGGGGAGTTGACGGACAAAGAGACGATCGCCAGGATCGAGGAATGCCTCGAGGGCCAGATTCACGATCAATTCGAGATCCTGCTGTACAAGAAGAACAGTAAGTACGCCCACAGCGATATTCACCACGCATGGGAGAAGCTTAAGTGTGGTGTTCGTGGCTTCTTTCCGTTGCCGGAATCGACGACTTCCATTTTTTTTTTTTTTTTTTTGGCAA
>NW_025110441.1:301463-304270 GCF_011392965.1 Frieseomelitta varia | reverse complement strand
TTTTTTTTTTTTTTTTTTTTTTTTTTGATTGAGAAATCTCCTTTGCTCTCTTCAAATGAAAATGAAAAATTTCTAGCATAACAGAATAGTAGAATAAAAATTGAGAAATTTTTCTAATTTCTCAGTTTTCAGAGGATTGGCAAACAGATTGAGATGAAAGTTGTGAAAAATTGTGAGAGTTTGGCGGAGAGTTTGCCAAGAATTTCTAACGAAAAATCGATGAAACATTCAAACTGGAATGAAAAATTGATGGAACGTTCAACCAGAAGCTGGCCAAATGTTCGAGGTGAAAATTGGAATGAAAATTCGATCCAATTTCGAAAGTTGGCAGGAGCTTCGAGACGATAAATTCGCGGCAATTATCAATTAAAGTAAGGTATTTTTCTTCTTCTTTTTTTTTTTTTTTTTTATTTATTGATCCCGGAAAATTGTAAATTGTTAAAAATCTAAGCGCCAAGTTCGCAGAACTTCCCTAACTGAAAATTGACAAAACTTCAAAATAAGAATTCGTCGAACTGACCAAGGAATTGGCAAAAAAATTTCCCCCCAAAAAAAATTTCAAAACTCTCGAGAAAGTTGGAAAACTTCAAACTCGCGAGAATATGTAAAATCGTGTGATAGAACAGTTCTAAATCAATGCTACTACCTTTTTGTCGATGTTAATGCTCATCCGGACGTTCCACGAATGGTTCTCGAGAATTTTCAATCATGCACGCCGGCCAGCTGTCCTGAAAAGCATCGAAGGAAAAATGGAGGATGAAGAATCGCGCAGGGCGATTTGAATGAGACCCGCCTCTCCGGTGATGTAGGCCGGAAGTCGTCGATTCCCGGCAAAATGATTCCGACGGAACACGCCTCGAGGCACGAAAATGATGTATCATTGTGCATGCTCGACGCTGGTCGACCACCGAATACCGAACTTGTCTGCGTTCATCAGTGTAACGTGGACTTTCGGCATCGAGAGTTTGCCGTCTGTTGTTTTTTTTTTTTTTTTTTTTTCCCACGTGTTGTTGTTGGTGTCGCCTTGTTGATTCATGCAGACTCGCCTCGTGTGTCAGTACGAGTCACTGTCAGAAATAGAGGGAGCACCTCTCTATCTTCATCGCCCCATTTTATTGTCCACGAATCGCCATTCTTTCTATTTCTGTGACCGGGCTTCTGCGTATGGAATCGTCGTTCTCTCAAATAACAGCTTTGTTTCATTATCACAATCTATATATTGAAGAGACTGCGGACTTTTATACAAGTTCAGGTGTTCTTGGGAATATAATAGTGTAGAAAGGTGGAAACTCGATTTCACAGAAAGCACTGTATTTTGTTTCTTTTTTTTTTTATATTTGTGTCGGGCACATTTTGTGCAATGTTGCGCTATAAAGTTTCCTATAAATAAAACGCAGCAATTTTTTTTATTAGTTATTTGATGACAGACTAAATATTTATTTCTTGCGGATAGAATATCCAGTGTGTGAGAAAGAGAAGTAAAGAAATAGCTTGCACAAGGTTTTTCCAGCAAAATTATGTAAAGAACTTGAAACATTTTTCGAATTTCTGTCTCTGTGGAATTTTTATTGATAGTGTAATATTGCACAAGAATTTATTTAATAACTGACAATATTAGTATTTTGACGACTCCTTACTGATGTTAACTCAATTGTGAAACAAAAGTCTAGATATTTGAAAAGATATGCATAAACGTATAAAATTTTTAAACCAAAAGATCCATACCTATTGTTATTTCCTTTTGTGCTTGTTTTCTTCTTTGTATTTACAACTTTGAATGTTAAACTCAGTTTAGAAGTTTGGAAGAAGAACTCTAGTACTATTACTATTATTTTGTTAAAATTTGACTGAAATTTCATCGCAGAAACGACATTTCATATACACTAGCCTGACATCTCATCGTCACGATGCTTCTGATTCCTCTATACTATACTTTATTTTCCATTTTTTTATTTTTCTACAATTCTCGGCAGTTTCTACGTGTACTTTACAAATTCTACCCAAGAGATCCAAAGGCAGTTATCGAAATTGAAATTTGAAAACGAGTTGCATCTTTTCTAAAGTCGCGAGACTTTGGAAATAAAAAATCAAACGATACACTGACGAAATTTGGAATGCCTCTTCCAAACAGACACAGATTAAAATAAAAGTCTCGACTCTGACACAGTGATATGCAAAAGCCCCTGGATGGATTCTTTATGGTTCCAAGAATTTCAATCAATGTTATGTTCATTCGTTTAGCAATTTTTTTTTACTTACCTATACTTGGATATCAAAAATCTGGATAACTTGTTTGAATTCTTAAAATTCTAACTGCATGGTGGTAATAATAATAATAAAGTGAAAATATAATTAATAATAGTAATAAGGTAAAGTACAATACTTAACACTAGCTAGTGGTATAATACAAAGTTAATGTTATACTTTAGTAGTGTAATAAAATGAAATATAATTAATGCTCTTATATCAAAAATCTAGATGATCTAAATTCTTCAATAATATTATAATAGCAATAGCAATAAAATGAAGTGTAATAGTTAATAATAGCCAGTTGTTGTTAACAGTATCATATGAAGAAAGAAATTAACATTATAATAGTCGTAGTAACAAAATGAAATATAATTAATAATAGTAAATAAAGTGAAAGAAGTCTATCTAGAAGCATTTGCATACCACGACATTCCAATTCGACTGAGATCAGATTGGAAAATCAACCAAAATTCCCCAAGTTGATTGGCCAGGATACATTTACCAGCAATTGCTTGTCGAACGACTCAACAGCGACCAATAACGAGGATTGAAAAAAA
>NW_025110441.1:176043-301453 GCF_011392965.1 Frieseomelitta varia | reverse complement strand
TACTGAAACTACTACGGTCTAGATTGCGATGCTGGCAATCTCGGTAGCGATGCTAGCGATCACCTAGCGATCCGGCCGGTGGCCAATAACGAGAATGATCGTTCTGTTTAAAGGTGCCCCACGAGGTATGTCTAGCTCAGGTTCGCAAAAGAGTGCTCGAAAAATCCACCAGTAAGTCACCCTCGAATCTAACTATAACAAAAAAACTGTAACCAAACATCCAATATGTATATATTTACATATATAGGTATATATAAATATATATATATATATGTATATATATATATATATATATATATATATATATATATATTTACATATACATATACAGGGTGTCCGATGTTAATCTGTAAATGGAAACAGCTGAGAAACTGCCTGTTGTATAAAAGAAAAGAAGAAGCGAATGGTGTGAAGAAAATCACAATCTGATGTAATACGATAGTTTTCTTCCTTTTTCTTTTTTTTTTGTGGATGGATGCATTGAGACCATAAGGAAGGTGAGATCAGTTCATTGTTTCTTTACATTGTTTGATGGACATTTTAACTTTAATATGAACAGAAGAATACCACTTTTTTCTTGTAATCGTTCATACGATTCTACAGAATGTAAACTAAACTAAACTGTACAAGGATTAATATTTTTATAGAGAATGGCCACCAGCATCGATTAGTGAATCAAGACTTGCACAGTTCCACTGAAGGAAACTTTATATGCATACATCCATAAAAAAAACCACCACAGATGATGGCCCTCTTGGAACCATTCACTACATGTCTCAACTATCTTTTTTCTTTTTTTTTATGTATACATTTGTGTATAACAGGTAGCTTATCAACAATTCGCACTTACAGATTCAAATCAGATATCCTGTATATATTTACTAACTGTTAACGTACATTTGGAGGTATACTGTATACGATTGTTATACACCCATCTTTAGCGTGAACAAGAGACGACACACATACAAGGATCGTCGAACGATCCCAGGACCAAGGGGTGGCCATAATGAGAGGACGCTATTCGACCTCCCTACTCTTGATTTCAGTTAATTCCCCCCTGAAATCTCTCTCCTAAGTACTAGACACACATATTCAACATGTATTACAACGCGTATATATATAACCTCGCAGATCTCGCAGATGTTGCTCTTTTGCCAGCCAGGCGAACGACACGCCATTCTCTTCGACGATTTATCTCCGCGACGTCGTGTAATCCTGCTTCTTGCTACAGTTTTTTTTTTTCTTTTTTGTTTCTGGTTTTTAGACTCTGTAGGTTTGGTTTCTGTGTAACTGTGTACAAGCTTGGTTTCGTCACAGATGACCTGTTGCCATAGACAAGAATCTGTCTCTTGGTTAACCATAGCGACACTTTGTGTTCTGATAAAATTTTGGAAACGCAAATGTCGAAAAATAGAAATTTTGGAAATTCTGGAAATTTTGGAAAGTGATTGAAGATTCTAGGTTTTGGAGATATCAAATTTTGAAAATTGAAAATTTCAGTGATTCTGAACTTTGTGTTTTGACAAGATTTTAGAAACGCAGGTTTCGATAAATACAAATTTTGAAAATTCTTGGAAAGTAATTGAAGATTCTAGGTTTTGGAGATTTTAAATTTTGAGGAAGCTAAGTTTTGGAGATGCAAACTTCGAAAATTCCAAATTTCCAAACTTCCAAATTTCGGTGATTCTGGACTTTCTGTTTTGACAAAATTTTGGAAACGCAGGTTTCGAAAAATACAAATTTTGGAAAGCGACTGAAGATTCTAGGTTTTGGAGATGCAAACTTTGAAAATTGAAAATTTCGGTTATTCTAGACTTTGTGTTTTGACAAAATTTTAGAAACGCAGGTTTCGAAAAAATACAAATTTTGGAAATTTTTGAAAAGCGATTGAAGATTCTAAGTTTTGGAGATGCAAACTTTGAAAATTGAAAATTTCGGTTATTCTAGACTTTGTGTTTTGACAAAATTTTGGAAACACAATTTTCGAAAAATACAAATTTTGGAAATTTTTGGAAAGCGATTGATTCTAGATTTTGGAAATGCAAACTTTGAAAATTGAAAATTTCGGTTATTCTAGACTTTGTGTTTTGACAAAATTTTGGAAACGCAATTTTCGAAAAATACAAATTTTGGAAATTCTTGGAAAGCGATTGAAGACTCTAGGCTTTTGGGAAATTTAATTATCGCAAAGATCTCCATTTGCCCTAAAAGAGGCAAATCGTATCGCGATTCGATTTTCACAAAAATCGTGGCGGAGGGAAAATAAGATCGTCGAGGAACAATGGTCGTGCCGTCGATTTTTTTTTTTTCTGGATAATCGATCGGCCGATGTTCGCCAGGCACGTAAGCAAGCACAGAGTATAAGCTGGCCGTGTGTTTCGTCTTAAATCGGGGCTATTGCCAGGACGTTGTGATTAACGGTGACTATTCAAACGGTCGCGAGCTCGCAATTTGTCACAATCGAGAACACTCGTAAATTGTACTACTCACTGTGTATTACTCACGCCGTAATATCTACACTCTCGTAGGCAGATTCTATATCTCCCTCCCCCTACAAAAAAAGAACAACTTGTCTCGTCCACGCACGAGGGTTCGTAATTGAACTTCAAACTGATTTCCTGCGGCTCGATCATTGCAATTGTTATTATAAACTGTTTCGACGATCGAATTATTATTGTAACCTATTTTACACAGTCGAAACTGTGCTTGAAACGTACGTACGTTAAATATTAGAGCTAAATGTTACAGCTTTGTAAAGAAAGAATTATTGTGTACCGGTTCCGGTCACTCGTTACGGTCCGCGAACCAGTGATTAAATATTCAGGAAAAAAAAAAAAAGAAAGAAAAGTCAGAAGAGCAGAAAACTCAAGCCTTCGAATTGAGACTGAAGTGAAAGTGAAGGATAACGAGGAAGATAAGATGGAGATTTCAGGGATTTCAGCACCGTGAAAGGAAATCAAGGACTGCGGAGGAAATCGAGTTTAAAGTCGGATTACAAACCCTGTGCGGTCTACTTACAACTGAGCCACCCTTCCCCAGCGTGACTAACCAGTAGTCAGTATCGCCAGCCCACGAACGAGAACAATTCGAGTCATCAGAGACGAGGAACCGTGTTTCAAGCTTGGTTTTCTCTCGGTAGTAATTCAGAAAATTGTAAGTAAGATCTTGGTTGCTCGACTGAAATGCGACTGAACCTCGTCTTGGGTGACTCGTTTGAATACTCGAGAAAACTCAACCACCAAAGACACCAAACACACACGCACACACACAAAGTTGGATGGTATACAATCGTTAAAGAAATGACTAAACAAGGTACTTGTTGCCCTCTCCCCTCTGCCTCCGGTAAAACGAGAAATCATTCCGTAATATTGTACAAAGACCACTGTATATATATTTATGTATAAACACGAAACTGGCATTACCGGTTTTCAAATAGCTTCCTCTTTGTACCTTGCACAAGAAGAAGATATGTTGTCATTCTTCCAACAGTTAAACGTACCCGAAGAATTCTCTGATTGAAATGAATAAATTAGGCACGAATTACTACATTTAGAGAGTTTATTATATCAGAATCTCTCTGCAACCGATGCTCCTTTCCATTCTTTTCTTTTTTTTTTTTTTTTTTTTTTTTTTGTTTGTTCGTTCTTTCTCCTATCGTTTATTTTCCTCTTTGAATCTGCATCGCCGATCTTTTCAGATCACACTGTTCACACACTGTTCGCCACTGATCAAAGCACTGCTTGGAGCAAATTTTTGTAAGGAGCTTTTGCATTCCTGGGATGTATCGTGAACGATTTGCTAACAGTGATTGTGGGCAAAGTGAAATTGTAGTGTGTATTGTGGTTGAATTTATTTTACCAACTTTCAAAGTTGTAGGTGATGGAAATAAGTAAGGGAACATTGGGAATTTTCAAAAATTTTTAAAATTCAGAACTCCCGGAGATTGGAGACTCCCAAATTTGGAATTTTCGTAGTTGGAGATAAGTCTGAAATTTGAAGCCTCCATTTGATGTTGAAGATTCCCGAAATTTGGAATTTTTGATGTTGGAGTTTCCCCGAAATTTGGAATTTCCGGAATTTGAAATTTTTAGTATCTACAAATTTTACAGTTTCTGAGAATTGAAATACTCAAAATTTGAAACTTAGAGTCGGGGATTTCCGAAATTTGGAACTACCAAAATTGGAGTTTTCCAAAATTTGGATTTTTCGGAATTTGAAATTTTCAGTATTTGGGATTCTCAAATTTTGTAGTTTCTGAGAACTGAAATATTCAAAAATTTGAGATTCCAAAATTTGAAACTCTCAATGTCGAGGATTTCCGAAATTTGGGACTGCCACAGTTGGAGATTTCCAAAATGGAAGACTCTCAAAATTTGGAATACCCAAAATTTTGATATCCTGAAATTTGGAATTTCTAAAATTTGAAATTTTCAATCTTGTGTGAAATTCTCAAATTTTATAGAATTTTCAATAGTTGGGATTCTCAAATTACCAAAAGTTTCGAATTTTCGAAATTCTGAATTTCTAAAATTTGCAATTCACAAAATTTATAATTCCCAAAATTTGAAATATCACTGATATTCTAAATATACTCATACAACGAATTCAACTAGAAAATAGAATTGATATAAGTATTTCTGCGTTCATCTTTTTCACAATCACTATTAAATGAATCGTCCGCAGTGCATATGCCAAATGTGAAAGTATATACAAATTCGCCTTAATAATACACGTTTGAACGCACTCGACACACACAACACTCGAATGGTGGCATGAGTTTATATTTATTATAACAAATTATCTTTACAGCCGCACTCTGATCATTGATGCTTCGATCCAACTAATTATATTTCAGTAGATTAGATATTTAATTTTCAAACATGCGTTGTTATTATACTATAATGATCATTCTATTCGTAATCTTCGACTTAGTATAGTGATCACCATATTTACTAATTGAAATGAATCGCACTGTGTGTATTGCTTGTTAATATTTAAGTAATTGCTTTTTGATTGCTCGTAGCATGATGAATAATGAATAATAATAGTGTCTTGCAGGAAGAGTTGTTTGACTTGAGTGCAGTTTCAGTATTTTACGAAAATGTAGAAAGAAGGATTGGTCATTATCAAGATATTGAATGTGAACAAAATTGAAAGAAAGAAGAGGAATAAAAAGAAAGACAATTCGAAATCCATACAATTATAAAATGAAATACATAATTTATAAAACATTAATAGAATATTATATCAGATTAAAAATGAGTTATAGTAATATGTTACGTAAATATAATGTATAATAATATATTATAATTCATTTATATTTCTTTCATCTATATAATAATATTTCATATTACATTATATTATAAATGAATATTAATAGAAAAAATATTCAGTAATAATAATATAATATTATATGTAATAATATATTATAATTCATTTATGTCGTTAACTATTACAATATATTATATTGTAAGTGAATATTAATAGAAGATAAAACATTCAGTATCTTCAGTAAGAATAATCCTTCCTGCAGGATGTCCAACGTAATACCCACTGTACAAAAGATGTACGAAATACTTATAGCTAATTAGGTTAACAACAGCGTACCAATTAGTCGAGGATAGAAAAAGAGATATATATATATATATATTATATATATATATATATTATATATATATAGAACGCAATTCGTCGAATCGTAATTAACCAGCGAATGACGCTTCTCTCCGTTCTCTTGTTGTGGATATATAGAAACACCACTATGGCTGCTTCTACAAATAGCGCCAATAAAAAACGAACGGGACCTGGTGGTCCTGTTCCTGTTGACCTTCCGGGACATCACTGCCCTGAAGCAGCCAATCGAGACGGACGACAGCAAGGGTGGCCTCTCGAAGTTCGCCAAGCTCGCCAGATCGGTCACCAGGTCGAGATCTGTTCTTGTGTCACAGTTCAGCTCCCATCTGCCCGCCCTCAAGGATTCCGCGTTGCCAACCACCGCGAAACAGTCACACTTAGCTCATGTAAGATGCTAAATATCTTCTCGTTTTTTTTTTTTTTTCAATCAATTAATCGAGTCGAACGAGTGAAGAAGAGCAGTACGTTTTAAGATGTTTTGAAAGAAATACCTAGCGTAATTAAATTCAGATTTTTCAATTCGAAACGAAAGCCACGTTCCTGTTCTTCTGCGCGCCATTTTCAAATGCGTTGACGTCAGACCCTATGCCTGATGCGCATTGGCCTGTTGCGCATGTACAGCGTGTTTAACCTATAAATTATCTCGTATTAAACTATTCGTCATTTAACAAAATGTCTCAAATGCGTTCTTTTCTGTTTTGAATCGACGCAGCAGATCATTTTCTGTAAAAAGTAAAAAAGTATTATAACCTATGTATATCGAAAAAGCTATTTATTTAGGAGATACTTCAACTTTGACTTTATAAAATCTGTCGTGTGAATATTCTTGTATTCATACTGTTCTTGTCTTTTATACATGGATTTTATAAAAAAAATGTCTCCTAAACTAGGTTTATGGTTTTAGATGTAAATAGGTTAATACTTTTTTTGCAGAGAGTGATCTGCTGCATCGATTAATGCAAAAGAAAAATTACATAATTATACCTGAGAAAATAATAATGATTTTCACATTTACTGCTTATCTAGTGACTTTCACTACTCCAAGCGTTTTATCTAGAGACAAAGTACGTGTATCAAATTACTGCCCTCTGAAAACCATACAATTGCATTTGTAGGTTAAAATTAAACACCCTATATTTGCGCACGCGCCTGACAGATATATCTGTAGGCATCCAACATGCACGCACTTTTCATATCAATAATTTGTGTTTCAAAATGGAATGAATTCTGAAATTCAGCTGGTTCATTAACAATCAAATCAAGAGAGTTAAAGTACAAGTAAAAAAATCACATTTCGAGATATTTGGATGAATATCTTGTATATAAATATAAAACACATGTATAATTTTATATGTATTAACATCATCTGTGACTATGTAAGTAAAAACATCATAGCTTTCATGACACTATACCAGTTTAAACATGCACAATTAAAATAAAATCATTGCTCTTCAACTCGTCGATTCAATTAATCTTTTCAATTTAATAACATTTCCAGTTTTCAACGAGAGAGAATTTTGCAGTGTCATCATTGGTAAACTGACCGTTACGAAGATTTAAATTCGAAAGAGAACGGAATTTTAAGAATTTTATCGCAAAATTGAAATTCGATTGGAGCATGCAGTTTCGAAGCGATTTCGGTTGAAAAATTCTGCTTCAGCCAACTGAAGAATATCTATTTCGATATGTCGACCAGTTACTATTTTATATTTGTAAGTTTAACGAAGATTTATCCACGCTGGGGATTCGTTCTCGTTTAGAAGAGAGATTTGCATCGAAATGTTAACTCGGACCGGCCAGAGGATTTGCACGCGTTCGTGATTGCTGGATTATTGTAATCGGTAATATTTAAATGCACGCCGCGTTTTATCACGCAATTTCACACGCGTGAAACATTTATCAAAATTCGTCAAAAAGTCGCCGGCGCACGTTTATCAACGTGCCGACTTCGCTGCAAATTTACTTCGGCCAAAGTAAAAGTAATAAAATATAAAACAAAGAAATAAAAACGGGGGAAGGGAGGAGAAACTTTTTATACTGCTCGCTGAAGTTTCAGCACGAAGAAAAAATTCACGCGACATTTGTTGACATTCAGATGATGACGCTGCATCGACTGCAAACCTCGACTAACAATAAAACAAAAGTAAAATATAAAATGAAATAGAAAAGCTAGACACTTGATACTTTGTCGCTTAACTTTCACGTAAAATTGTATAACATATAGAAGCTGAAAATTTCTTTCCTACGAAGAAGAGATTCAGGCAGTGACGATTGACGGTTTCAGATGATGTCCTTAAGCGGCGATGTGATGCCGCAGTACAGACAGGAGGCGCCAAAGACCCCGCCGCACATTTTGTTACATTATTGCGCGTTCAAGGCGATCTGGGACTGGATCATTTTATGTTTGACCTTTTACACGGCCATCATGGTGCCCTACAACGTCGCCTTCAAAAACAAGACCAGCGAGGACGTCTCCCTGCTGGTCGTCGACAGCATCGTCGACGTCATATTCTTCATCGACATTGTCCTCAACTTTCACACCACGTTCGTTGGCCCTGGTGGCGAGGTGGTGTCTGACCCCAAGGTACAAACACCATCGAGATTCGTCGTGTTTTGTCATTAGTCTAATAAGCTGAACTGGATGTTCACTTTTATGTGTAGAATGTGACAGCACAGACGAGATATACGAATAGACATTGCATCTTGCGGACTTTGCCCTGAAATACCGACATACATACTGAAAAATCACTGGTGTTTCAGCGCACTCTACGTTTAAACAACGGCGAGTTGGGGAACTAATATTGGGTGAATGAAGCAGCAACTGATTTTTGAAACCCATTACAGTGTTGTCAAACTTTCAGTACCGAAATGTGAATGCTAGTAACTAACCGAAATCATTCTATTGTACATCAGAAAGAGCTCTATCCATGTATTTCAATGTATAGTAGATTAAAATTTTTAAATTATCAACGCATGATTTATGTTGTGTTAAACATTCTTAAAAACCAAGTAAATTTTCAACTATTTCAAATTATTATTAATATTAATTATATATCTTCATTTGCATATTTAAATTTGCGTTAAATTTTTAACAATTTTGCTATAACCATGCAGTGCATCGGTTATGACAAATAATATAAATTTATCTCGTCTGTGGTGATTGGTTTCTGTAGATAGAAATGTAAGTATACCATTGAGAAATGTAAGTACTTACATACATAGAACATACATAGAAATGTAGATAGAAATGTAAGTACCATTGAGAAATGTAAGTACTTGCATACATAAAACATACATAGAAATGTAAGTACCATTGAGAAAATTACATTCAATAAGTATCAGAGTTTAGGTTTAGAAGATAATTCAATACTTGTTGATTATTGTTCATTGAAGATCCCCATTACTTTTCACTCAATGTTCTATTTTACATTTTAGAGAATCACTCCTTTGATTCCGTAATTTCAGTGGGAAAGTTCAACAATTAGATTGAAATCAATCAAATCATTCAACATTGATAATTTAATTTTGAGATTGTTCTTTTCCTTCTAAAGTATTTCTTTCTAAAATTGTGTCAGTTTCCATCACATCTCCAGAGAGCCTCTCCCACCACCTTTTCTCATCCCTTTTCATCAACTTTCTACAACTTGATCTACAACATGATTATCTGATCCAATCTCCCCTCTAAAACGACAGGTGATCCGAATGAACTACCTAAAGTCATGGTTCATCATCGACCTGTTGAGCTGCCTACCGTACGACGTGTTCAACGCGTTCGACCACGACGAGGACGGCATAGGGAGCCTGTTCTCAGCGCTGAAGGTGGTCAGATTGCTTCGCCTTGGCCGAGTGGTTCGGAAACTAGACCGGTATCTGGAGTATGGAGCCGCGATGCTCATTCTACTGCTCTGTTTCTACATGTTGGTTGCTCACTGGCTGGCCTGTGTCTGGTACGTCACTTTAAGGTGATTTTACCCTGCCCACACACAAAAAGGTAACACGGCTGCGGCAGGATTGACGGCTAAATCAAACCTTAGACGTCATCTTTCTTCTTCCCCCTACCCCTTAATATTTTAACCTAACATTTGCATCACGTGCAACTTTTAGAGACACGTACACAGACACACACACACACGTATAGGACACGTACACTTGCACACAGGATATGCCGTGCCGCTTTTACAAAATAGCATAGCACTCTTGTTCCAGTGGGAATTGTGATAACGTTGTACACAATTTGGTGAACAGCTTCGTTTATTCTTCTTCTTTTGTTCAAATATTCCCAAGAATGGAACCAGTTTGCCGTGGCTTTTAGAATAGTTAGACGAAAGCCATTCGAGTCATTCTGAACGTTCACGTTGGAAGAATCTAATTTTCCTGGCACTTGATGTCCTTTCTTTTCTCTTTGTTTTTTTCTCCTTATGGTAAGTAATTTTCAGGTGTGTTCTCTGGTGTTCAAAATTCCTTGTTGATTGTAATGTAGACGTTTTTATCCCAAGAGCTGGAGACTGAAAGACAGCTGAAACGTTCAGGATGACCCGAGATCAGCGAATACAAAGTGAAGATCGACCAGCCAAAAGTGAGAGATAGAGAAAGAAAAAGAAAAAAACGCGAAGAAACCGCTATCCAGTAGTTCCTTCATCCCGCTTCTTAATTATTTTCGCTTCTTCCCCGCTCGAAGCGGCATAAACGAAGTAGCGCTTCAGACTAACGTCGACTCGCCTTTGAAGACGACGAGGGAGAAAAAGAGGAAGAGAGAGAGGACGCGAGCGAGTGGAAGAGAAAGAATGGGGTGGGGGTTAGGCTAAGAAGAAGGAGGGGCTTGTCGAGAGATAGAAAGAGCGAGAGAAGAGATGCTAACCTTCCGCTCGTTTCCTCGACAAAGAAACGTTTCTTCTCGTGTCCCTTTGAACGTGCATCCAGCGTCGAATCGACAATCGACGGGAGAGCCACGAACGTAACGCCAAGCTCTTCTGCTCGAAACGCTATTATCCTCTGTTGGCGAATCGTGTCCGTTCCCCAAAAGAAGCTTCGAGTGTTTGACCGTGATCCTTCTTGCCAACTTTTTCTCATTCCAAAGACTGGCCAAAGTGAGACAAGAAGATGTACATATCTATTCGAAGAGAGGAAGCAAGGAAGAGAGTGAGAGAGAGAGAGAGAGAGAAGTGGAAGAGCAGTGTTGGAAAGGGAAGCAAGGATAACGGTCAAAACCGGGACGGAACGTGGCGAAAGAATGCTTTTTAACGCGCAAATCTCATGGTGGGATTTCTTATAAGCGTCACACGCATTTATGATATTGATCATGATATTATATCATCAATATCATGATGTTACAGTTTTGAACAAGCATGCTATATCAATATGTACATTGATTTAATAATATCAATATACCAATATGTATTGATAGAATGACATCAATATGTATACCAATACCAATATATCAATATGTACATATCAATCAAATCATGATATTGTAGTTTTGAACGTGTATATTATATCAATGTACCAGTGACAATATATCAGTACGTATATATCAAACAAATCATGATATTATAGTTTTGAACATATCACGAAGTGATATTCATGTTTTAATCCTTGTAGTTTTTAATATACACGGATATGCAAGTCTATATAGCGCAGGTTTATTAACATATTCGACTCTTATTTCATATGATATAAAATAATGTAGTTGCCATTTGTTTTTCGGTATTGTCTTTTTTATGAATTATCAGGTAGCGAAGCAATTGTAGAAAAATGGAAGATAAGAAGATCGTAGATTGTATAGTCACCTGAATTTGGCAGTCGTGTATAGAAATATAGGAAACGTGTTTTGTCCAGTCCAAGAGTCCTTGACGCACACGTCGAGACGCCTATAGGAAATCCTCGCCTTCAGCCAACAAGAAAAGCATGCGTGCTTCTTTCACGCGTTAATCCCAGATAATCCCACTCGCCCCTCATTTATTGCTGGGCGTTTCCAATTTTTCCAGACAAACTGAAAGTGTTACAAATTATAACATTACGTCTAGCATTTTCCATCTCTCATGAAAGATATATTGAAATAATTAAAAGCCCCTGTGACCTTTTTCTTTCTACTTTTCAAGCAAGCACAGTTAGAAAGAGACTTCAATTTATCCGCAAAAATTGTAAACACCCCAAGTATTTCTATTGTATATCTTATAATGTAGAGAATGTAAAATGGTGGAGGGATAGGTGCGGCGAGAGTAATAAAGAAGGGTCGTTGGGTTAAAGGTACTCGATAGGAAGGTCGGACGCGGACAATGGAGTCCAGTATTCTTGGCTGTGGAAGTTGGCGAACGTCACCCAGTCACCGTACAGCTATCTGTGGACCAATACCAGCACCGCGCCGGAACTGGTCGCTGGACCGTCCAGGAGAACCATGTACGTCACCGCGTTGTACTTCACGATGACTTGCATGACATCTGTGGGCTTTGGTAACGTCGCCGCCGAGACCGATAACGAGAAGATTTTTACCATCTGCATGATGATCATTGCCGGTACGATATTTACATTCTTCTACAAGTATGCCTGAAAGAGAGACAATGCTCGAAGGTGAATCATTTTCCAAGAATTTGCATCGAGTTGTATCGGTTTCACCTTCGAGTCCCTCGCAAACAGTCGTAGATGTAACTTGTTTACCTTTCAGATCACAACAAAATTCACGCATCCTTGCTCTTTGATCTTTTCTTCTCGATACATACATACATACAAACATACTGAGAACATTCGATTTTATTTGAAACTCAAAGGATTCGTGTCGATACCTACCTGTTCGTTTGAAATTCAAAGAGATCCTCCCTTCCTCACCGACAGTTAGAAAACTTATCCACGATTGTCGTTGCGTCTCATTGTTATGATTGTCCGGTTTGACTGTTCTCAGCCCTGTTGTACGCCACGATCTTCGGTCACGTGACTACGATAATCCAACAGATGACGTCCGCCACGGCCAAGTATCACGACATGCTGAACAACGTGAGGGAGTTTATGAAGCTGCATGAGGTGCCGAAGGCGCTCAGCGAACGCGTGATGGATTACGTGGTGAGCACCTGGGCGATGACCAAGGGCCTAGACACCGACAAGGTACTCAACTACTGCCCCAAGGACATGAAGGCGGATATCTGCGTTCATCTCAATAGGAAGGTCTTCAACGAACACCCTGCATTTAGGCAAGCTTCTTCGTTCTCTAGATTTAGAATTGCAAGACGACAGACACTGCATGAAAGTTGAAAGTTAAAATGTTGCGAGGCCAAAAATGTTGAAAGCAAATGAAGCGCTAAATTCTTCTTTGGCATATATCTTGTAATATACAATATAATCTTTAATATAATATAGTATTATATTATATAATAATAATATAATATAATTATCAATTAATATAATATATAATATTATATTTAATATTAATATTAATCTTCTTTAATGTATACATTAATCATTAATCAGTATTTTATAATTAACGAGGACACTGCATGGAAGATAAAAGTTAAAATGTTGCGAGGCCAAAATTTTGAAAGCAAATGAAACGCTAAATCTTCTTTGACATATATCTTGTAATATACAATATAATCTTATATAATATATATCATATAATCTTTAATATTAATATAATATAGTATTATATTATATAATATAATATATAATATTATATTTAATATTAATATTAATCCTCTTTAATAAATACATTAATCATTAATCAGTATTTTATAATTATATATAATGAGGTTTATAACCCGTGTTTACAGATTGGCCTCTGATGGCTGCCTCCGTGCCCTAGCGATGCATTTCACAATGTCCCACAGCGCTCCTGGTGATCTATTGTATCACACCGGCGAGTCTATCGACTCGTTGTGCTTCATCGTAACCGGAAGTCTCGAGGTAATCCAGGACGACGAGGTCGTGGCGATCCTCGGCAAGGGAGACGTGTTCGGCGACAGCTTCTGGACAAACCCGTCCGTAGGACAAAGCGCTGCCAATGTTCGAGCTCTAACCTACTGTGATCTTCACACGATCAAGAGGGATCGATTGCTGGAGGTGTTGGATTTTTATCAGGCCTTCGCCAACTCCTTCGCGAGAAATCTCGTTCTAACCTACAACCTTAGCCACCGAGTAAGTGTTTGCTACTTTCTCACTTTGTTTCTATACTTTTATTCTCTCTTGTACCTAATGATTGATCATACTCAAACTCAACTTACATACTGAGCATTTACTTAAATAATTCCCCCCCTGCTATTTCTGATAATTCATAATTGCTCAAAAATTTCTAATTTTAAATGGCTTTGAAAGATAAAGAACTTGAAATAACGAATCGAAATTAACTTTGAATGGAGAATTTGACGAAGGACAAAGGGATGAAGAAAAAGATTGAAATCTCGAGATTTCAATTCTTTATTGATCTCTTAGCATTATACTGAACAACAGTGTTTGCTCTTTGGCTGTTCTCCCGACAGGACAGAGAGTGAACGTTGCCCGCCAGGTGGTTCATATACGAATAACACGTACACACATACATACAGTCTTATGTAACAATAGTAATGAATATGTGTTGTACAAGTTTCTCCTCGTCGACAGACTTTATTTAGCGTATCAATAAGTCCGATTAAAAATGATTGATGACTCACCAGGCACTAGATAATAGGCATTCAAAAGACACAGCAACTCGCACGATATAATCTCTTTCATTCATTCCTTTTTTTCTCTGTATATTTTTCTTTTTAATGTTGCTCCATCGATTGCAGAGTCAATTGAAAATGACGCTAGTACGAGAGATCAGGCCGTTACAGACACGTGGAATTTTTTCTTTTTTTTCTTTTTTTTTTTTTCTTCAAAAACATCAGCTAGCAAATAGACAGAAAAAAAAGAGAGTACAAGCTTGAGAAAACGCGAACGTTGTTTCAATAATTCGTAGTATTATACCGTTGGAGAGAGAAACGATTCCACAAAAGCATCCTTTCCTTCTGTTTTTGATTTACAATGACATCCTTCTGTTTCTGAAAAGCTGATACAGTTCTGAATAGCCTGACGTGTGTCCTTTTCTTCCTCTTTCTCATGGAATCTGACAGATTTCTAGTATCACAATTACTCCTTCTTTTCTCTCTGTCCGTCACTGTACATCTTGCGGCCGGACATCTCTAGTATGGTCTTCGAGGCAACATCTTGATCCAAAATCGACCTCGCGTCCCGTCTTTCCTCCTCAACTTCTGGGATAGGGCCCACGCCCCAAACCTCGCAGTGCTTAATCTTGAAATTCTCCTTGCCACTTAGTTGCACGTAATTCTGGAATGTTGTGCAGGACACGCTTGATTTTCCAGTTCCGTATTCACAGTCCAACCATAAGCCTGGATAGTTCAGCTGCCCTCCCATAAGCAAACCGTTAGGCATAGTTTGTTGATAAAGATTTAGGTATTGAAAATGATTGTTGTAGCCACTGGCAGAAAACGTAAGTATATCTGGCTCGAGTTTGAATAAAAAGGAAGATTGGTTTCCAATGAAATTTGGTCCAACTGCCCAACTGTCGGAGGCAAAGCCTCCAAACACGTGGTCATCGGTATCCTGAAGTATTATAATGGTCGATCCTTGCATGGTGATCCTTCCAAGCATCGTGGAAAATGATTCCCCATGCACTTGACTAGAAAATAGAAATCGCCATTCGTTGCGAAGCTCGTGGGGCAAGCTCAGATTCAAGAACAAAACGTCACCCAGCCCTAGAATACTGGGGAAATGTGGTATATTCTCCAAGCCCTTGCAGCCAGGCAAGAGGTTCAGGTCGTTTATTCTACTGCTTGTATTCTTGTCACCTTTCTTCTGAGAGACCAAGAAAAGGCACTGGAAAACGTGCGATTGGATGATCTTGAAAGTAGCTGCTGCGGAGAACCAGCTCTCCACTTGATCCATAGTTAGAGTTTCACCGTGTTTGACTAGATCTTCACATAAACTTCTGGACCGCATCCCTATCCTCCTAGTGTTTACCGTGCAGCCGATGCTGCTCCACGTTAAGTAGTGTACGTTGCCCGAGTTCTTTTGCAATCTCAGGTAGGAATTAATGGTGGCTTGAACGTACTGAAGGAACGTCGCGGTGGGTATTTCATGTTTCTGCTCCTCCTCCGATAAGCCATTGAAAATCAGACTGGTCCTCTCCTCTGGGCTGCCACGAATGGCAAACACGTACAGTCTCCCAAAATTCTCCCCGTTTATGGCGGACACTCTTTTCCCGGGTTCGTGACAAAGGAACTTCACTACAAATTGCAACAGCGCGTCGTCCAAATGGGTGGACCAGTGCTTAAATATGTCCTCGCGCTTTATGGAACCGGAACTCCGTGACATGGACTTGAACAGATTCTCCACCAAGGTCAGCTCGTCCGCAGAAAGGATGTTCGCGGATGAAGCAGATCGGCTTGAACCATGACCCATCTGAAACAGATTGCTTTCCATGTTACTTCCATAGAATTCCGTGCAACTGTCAAACGATAAAGGAAGTAAAACATATGACTATCAAACAATCAATCTACCTTGCAGCTCGTTGCATATTTACAAACACGTCGCAATTGATAATTTCACGACAATCGTGCAAAGTAGGGAAAGTAATTTACAAACCTTTCGAACGCGACAAGCACTTTCCACAGCAATCCATATACCTCAGTTTTCTCAGGTGAGGACTTGGATTCGACACGAGTCACGACAACGGAAGTACGGCGGTTCCCGTACTTTTCTCAGAACGGTTCGCCAAGCATTCGCGAAACGAAGTTCCGAGACGGAACTCGTCCGGTCCGGGAGCTTCCCCGAGCCGACACTATAAATAAGATATTTTGAGGTTAGTTGCGAATGCAAGTAGTTCGCTGCCAGTGCGCCTATCGACTGCCCTGGCCACGCATGCGCGCGCTACGTTGAGCGAAACGTAGCTTTCCCCACCCTTAACCTGCAACTTTCTGTCAGAGGAACAAAAAAGAGAGAAAAAGGGAAACAGTAGGGGAGCGACACTTTACCGGCGTTGGAAACCGGATTACCGAAAAAAAATTCATTTACTCGGAGGGTTAACTGCGTTTCATTCCGCCGAAGGAATATTAAAACGAGCAGAGAGTCGTTGCGTCACTGAAAATTTCGTTCGATTTCGTTCCTTAACGAACGAAGATCTCCTCCCCCATCTCTCCGGAAACGTTAGTCGTGTTCAGAGAGTTTGAGAATCGAAGCATCCTTGTAGAGAGTACCGTAAGTGCCAAAAATCTATTTTTTTCTTTTTTTTTTTCTGAGATAGAAAACAAAGCAGAACGCTGGGTAAAGTAGTGTTTCAAACGAAATATTTGCAGAGATTACTTTCTACATACAGTGTTTCGTTCGTTTATTTTTGAACAATTATTCGTTCTTTCTATCGAGTGAAATATTATTGGAAATCTGTTTGATTCTACATGTATGTGGGAATTACGTTTATTTTGTACGTTTATTTACGTTTATTTTGTCTGTTCGAAATGAATCGTTCCTCTCAACATTTGAATATTATTTTTGTGAAATCGTTCCTAATTGTTTATTTTTACACGTGAATGAAATTACTTGTACAAGTATCTTAATGTCACGTTTATGTTTCTACGTCGCAGGTTGAGTAAATATGACAATAGACTCAGGTATAATACTCGATATTACTAATTGATATTTGTTTTCTCTCCGTTTCCCTCTGAAATGAAATCTGTTTCGAAATATTATTTTAAATAATTATTTTAAATAATAATTTCTAACACGTCTTAAACAATTATTATTTCGATTAACAATTCCCACTCGTACGTTTGAAATAAATAAATTTCGATATATACTGTCGAATCAAGTAAATTTTCGAATATTTTATTCCAATAGGAGTTTTTTTTTTCACAAATACATACTTTTTATCTCGAATGTGCTCAGCAGTGAAACGAAGTCGACTGATTTTTATATTTAAAAAGTATCAAGAAAATGATGCAAATAATCACCATTTTTTCTGTAGGTGCTTCTCAACTTACGGAGTTGATCAATGTGGCCTCTGATTTCTCCGCCATTTTTGATTTCTCGCACAAGTTTAAATTATCCCGCGCAAAATACAAGATTGAATTGCAAGTTGCTTGGGTAACTGAGTTAACTTCACTTCACTGTACAAACAAAATTTACGTAGAGCGTAGATGAGTTTTCGATAAAAAAAAAAAGTAGATATTTTGAATCTTGGTACTTGCTGTATTTTTCACGAAGATGCTTCAATTATTTCGATAGTTTCATCTGTGACCTGGACACGTAAGAGTAATTATTAACACCCGACAGCCAATTGAATAATGATCACCTACGTGGTGTAAAAGGTGTAAAAGGTGTAAAAAAAAAAAACCGATAAAAGGTTCGACGCGTTCTAAACCATTAATAATAATAGCAAAGGAGCGACTTGGAGGACATAAATAATTGTTCCGGATCCCATAAATAATCCACCGTCGTTTCGACTGCGACGTGTCGTTCATCCTGATTAATCACTTCAAGCATACTGCGCTCCATAACGAATTCCATATTCTGCAAATGTTGCAGAAAATGCAAGAGAATACAAGATGTAAGGGAACGTCGTGAATATTTGAAAAATAATTAATTGTCACGGGCTCGCGAAGGTATTTGAACGCCCGCCACAAACGCCATAAAACACTTTGAAATTTGGCGACCAGCCTGAAAGTGTGTATAATAATTAAATAATAATAGTAATTAATTAATAAGTATACTTAATAATTAAAAATATAGAGTGGGCCAAAAGCTTCTTCACATTGATTTTTTAAAATTTTAAACTGAATTTAAGTTCAAACGTGATTGTTTCGTTGTTTTCCATTTTGAAGTTTTGAAACTAACCTGAAAGTGTATATAACAATTGCAAAATACAGGGTGGGCCAAAAGTTTCTTCCCACCGATTTTTTTTAAATTTGAAAACTGAATTTAAGTTCAAACATGATTGTTTCGTTATGTTTTACATTTTGAAATTTTGAAACTAACCTAAAAGTGTATATAACAATTGCAAAATATAGGGTGGGCCAAAAGTTTCTTCCCACTGATTCTTTTTAAATTTGAAACTGAATTTAAGTTCAAACATGATTGTTTCGTTATGTTTTACATTTTGAAATTTTGAAACTAACCTAAAAGTGTATATAACAATTGCAAAATATAGGGTGGGCCAAAAGTTTCTTCCCACTGATTCTTTTTAAATTTGAAACTGAATTTAAGTTCAAACATGATTGTTTCGTTATGTTTTACATTTTGAAATTTTGAAACTAACCTAAAAGTGTATATAACAATTGCAAAATACAGGGTGGGCCAAAAGTTTCTTCCCACCGATTTTTTTAAAATTTGAAACTGAATTTAAGTTCAAACATGATTGTTTCGTTATGTTTTACATTTTGAAGTTTTGAAACTAACCTGAAAGTGTATATAACAATTGCAAAATACAGGGTGGACCAAAAGTTTCTTCCCACCGATTTTTTTAAAATTTTAAACTGAATTTAAGTTCAAACATGATTGTTTCGTTATGTTTTAAAAATTATTAAAAAAGCTATTTTCTAAATATGTAATTATCTATTCTAGTAGAAAATGATTTTTGGCCCACCCTGTATTCACTACAGACGCATGTATAATTTCATACCGAGACTTATTGACAAGCAAACAGTTAACTTTACGATTTCTGCAAAATTTCTGTACACCTTGTAAATGTTTCGTTTTGTCGAAATTTTGGAGATACACATGATATTTTATATTTGTAAAAAGAAAACACTTTACAAGTGTTCGTACATACTTTTGCGAGCCCGTGTAACTTTATATTGCGCTCGTTACGTCTCGAACGTGTAAAACAATGTCAAATCGTTTTGTGCAGCTGATCTTCCGGAAGGTGGCCGACGTCCGTCGAGAAAAGGAGCTGGCTGAGAGGAGGAAGAACGAGCCGCAGTTAGATCAAGCGCAGGATCACTTGGTGCGCAAAATCTTCTCGAGGTAGGGATAGATTTGTTGTGCCCGTTGAGGCCGAATGGATCTCAACATCTGATCCATTCCATTTCAATAACTGACGCCTCTCTCAATGTGGCCCCTCATTCTCCAACAAAAAAAATCCAGTCCAAGTGAACCGAACTGAACCATTATATTTCAATCTCGCAAGTTTTATGTCTACAACATTTAAATTAACTATTCGTTTCTCCTTCGTCTGAACACACTTTCTAAAGACTCTCGCTTTTGCAGGATTCGCATTGTGATTTTTTTGTCGAGTGAAGAAACATTGGGAGAGGTTGACCGAGTCTTGGTACATTAATTCCAATGAATACGAATTCGTCCTGCCCAACTGAATGAGATTGCATTTTTAAGAAGGCCGAAGGCTTGGACGTTCCTCTAAATGGAGTTTTAAATGGACGAATACGTATTCACTAAAGAGATATAATTTAACGAGTCGTGCAGCCTCGACGACCACGTGGAGGCCTCCGCGCAGAGTGGAACAACGCTGGTCTGTATTCGCAAATCCAACAGGCTGGCGCGCAATCTCTGTACGCATCTTTGTGTTTTTTTTTTCTTCTTTCTTTTTCTTTTCTTGAGCGCCAGTCTCGCTGTGAGTGTCGGACGAGAGAACGAGAGGGAAGAATGATGAGGGCTCGTGTGAACGACGATCTTTCTCGTCTTATACCCGTGTATTTCACGTCTAAAAGCGTCTAATAATCTACGAAATACACGCGTATAAAGATACGTGGGAAAACATTCGAGCGTCGATTAACAGACCGCTGAAAAGCACGAGCGTGAAAGTGTGCGAGAGAAAGAGAGAGAGAGAGAGAGAGAGAACGAGCGCACATAATATATGATAGGTATCAATGCAAAGAGTGTAAGACAGAAAAAAAAAAAAAGAAAAGACAGTAAACATTAGAAAATTTTCGTATCGTATGTTGTGGTAAATTATTGTTGATTGTTGATCGTTGCTTGGCTGGCCTGTTGTCCGTAAAGGTTCAAGACCGACGGGGAAGCCCAGATCGGCGTGAGCAGGGCCGCGAACGGACGGTCCCAACAGGATTCCGACGAGGAGCTCACCGTGAACGTCCTGCCGCCCTGGCCCAGTTTTAGGCAATTTCATTTCTTACGTATTTATTTATCTTTCTTCATTCTTTTTATTGCCATCTTTGCTACTTCTTACGTACACTTTCTTATATTATTGATTATTATTAACTCTATATTTATATTGATTAATTATTCTTCTCATTATGATTATATTTGACCATCGTTATTATGATTGTACATCATTATATATATTATTATTATTATTACTGTTCTCAACTGTGATTTTTCTCTATATACATATACATATACATATACATATATATATATATATATATATATATACATATATTGTACACAATTTCCTAGATATATTCCAATTTTCAGAAAGGGAGAAACATGAAAATTTCATACACGATGCAACTGTAAATAAAAAAAAAAAAACTGGAGAAAAATTAAATTAAATTAATAAATTAACAAATTAAATAAATTAATTTATTCAGTCTTAAATTTTGGTACCAACGTACTGAATTTTAATATTGCTTTTTAATAAAAGAAAATACACATTATCGTGACACACAATTACTATAAAATTAAATTATCGTGTCCCTCCCCTGTAGTCATCAAACGTATAATTAAAATTATCATTATATCTATATATGTATATATATATATGTGTGTATACGGGTCGATTTTATACATGTATACCTACCTAAATTATTTACATAGTATCACGGATGAGCAACTGTTGAGAGAGCGTTTTTTTTTTTTTTTTTACGTTGAGATTCGAAACACGGCGCATACCTTTTTTTTTTTTAGATCGACACGGGACGAGCGGCTTACCATTACAGCAAATAAAACGGGCCGTGCAGAATTTTTCTGTGTTCCGTTGTTAAAAATAAAACGCAAGAGAAAAAAGAAAAAAGAAAAAAAAGAAAATCGAACGCAGCTCGCGAGACCACGATGTTTTTTTTTCACTTTTTTTTTTTTTTTTGCTACTTTTCTTCTTCTTGTTCTTCCTTCTTACTTCTTCTTCCACTTCTAGTCGTGTCGCGTACCGATACTTTCATGCATACTCTCGCGCGACCGATAACGCATTTCTAGAGGAAAAAGGTTCCGAAGGGTATCACGGATGTGCAATCGCTGTACACACGCTTGAAAAGAGAAACTTATTATACTGATACTGTACTCTCACTCCAGCACGTCAAACGAGGTAGCCTGGGTAAATCGAGTTCCCGTATTTTATTTCATTCTGTTTAATCCTCTCGCACCATCTTCTTTACAATTGCCTCTTTGTTTTGCCTCTTTCTGTTTTTTTTTTCCCTTTCTTCTCTTTGTTTTGTAGGGAGTATAATGGACAATGTTCAGGTGTGGTGTGAGTCTGGACGATCGAGACAACGAAGAAAAGAGTGCAAGAGACGAGATCAATTACTTACCTTTGGATCACTTGACGATTGAAATTTATTAATTTCATTGACAGTGAATTACAGAATTACTTTACGTTCGAACGTTCGACATACGTTCAATACCAAAAATCAGATGGAAAGTTGGGAACCTGAGAAGTTGAGAAGAGAGAGAGAGAGAGAGAGAGAGAGAGAGACTGCGAAGCACAAAGTGTAAATGAAATAGAATGAGAGAGGTTTGTCCCAGGTGTGCGCCGCTTAACAAAGTTAAATTAAGATCAAGTCCCAAAGCGACACATTTTTACACGTGAACTTTTTTCTTCAACTGACTTGAATCATCCGGGATCACACCATGCAAAGTACTGCTCCACTTTTTTTTTGTTTTTTTCTCCCCTCTCATCCTGTACGTGTCGTTTCTTTCTTCTGACACGGTTGTTTTTTTCTTTTTTTTTGTAGAATGTAACGATGGGAAAAACTCGAAATCGATTTGCCCAGGAGCCGCATCGTTCAATGATGCGTACACATCACCATTGGTGCCATTAATAATACGAGTCTTTGTCATTTCTTTTGACGATCACTGCAGTTCTGACGAATGCTAGAGTGCTGTAAAATATACGGCTTTAGAGGGTTATGCGCATCTTTCTCCCACCATAAATAAATAAATAAATAAATATATATATATATATATATACATATGTTACATATATTCTTAGTGGAACCAGGATTTATAGAAACTCGAGGACTCTCTATTTCTTTCAATATAATCTAATCTCTGTTACTTGCGAGCAGTCGCACTGTTTTATCATTCGTTTGATAAAACAGCATGATTGCTGTGCAATATGCGAGGGCAAAAATGGACTGAGACACTCCTTTTCTAAATAACTGGATGCTACGTATTTTGGTTTTACTAGATTTTACTTGTAATTGCTAATATATACTTACTTGTGATTACTAATGTGCAGGTATTTTTGTAATGAAAATATCATTAATTATTTCAACATACTACTTTGATTCTAGACTATCGCGATTAAACTCTCATCCACGAGAGATAGCACACAAACCTTGAGGATCATTATCTAATCAAAGATAACGCAAAGATAATGTGGAGTCTCGCGTTGGCAACTGATTGCGGACCATAACGAGCGACCAAACCGTGATTTCTCGCTTTTGAGAACTTCCATTGAGAAGTGATAAATTTGTTACTTGTTTTGCCTGAATTATTGGAGAATATTGCAATTTTGTCAGTCCACTTTGCTCTCGACATCACGTGCCTTTCTATTAAAAACCAAGAGGGAAACTAAAGAGGAAAAAAAAAAAAGAAGAAAGAAAAGTTCGCTTGAAAAGAATTCTTTTGAAAGGGATACCAGAGTCTTCCATCGCGCCTCGAGCATCCGTTCCTTTTTACGATTTTTATGCAACGCCGAATGCATGTGACGTACACACACTCTAGGATTCAAATTTCTCTCTGTCACCTGTATTTATATACATACACATACGCGTGGCGTGTACACACGTGCGATATATATGTATGTATGTATGTACATATATATATTAACGATGCGAAGTAGCTGCTTGAAAAACTGCCAGACTGCCAGACGATTTCTAACGAAGGTTCCCTCCGGATCTTCGACTTCTCTTCTCGATCGACCGATTTTATTTCTAGAAGCCTCGATCGGCGGCATGTTTCCTCCGTGCATGATAGTCACATAGAGTATCTTTTTTTAATAACGACTAACAGTTTTTTGGAGACGAGAGACGAGATTAGAACGAACGAGGCGGGTGTACATTCTCTTTCGTTTTCTTCTCCCTTTTCTTTTCTTCTTCCTTTTTTTTTTTTTTTTTTTTTTTTTTCTTACTTTTCCAACCTTGTTCCGATCGAGTATGATCGCCCGATGATGGCATTCCAACAGTTAATCAGGCAGCTCGTTTACCATTCACCACTGTCTCATCTAACGTTGCGTCGATGAACCACAATTGAGGCCGAATAGAAATTCTCGTCGCGCCAGAAAATTGGCACCTCGTTTACTTATGTACTTTTTCTTTTCTACGTTTCTGACAAACTCGTCAGACGAGAAAATATTTCACACGTCGTCGTTGGAGGAGTCCTCGGTACAGGGTGGAAAGAAAAGTTTACCCGTGGCTGTCATTGATGAACTATACCACTATGATTTGATGGAACTATGTGTAAAGAATCTGCCACAAAATTAACATTGATCTTGAATTTCACGGTAAAATTTTTTCAAGGAACCTAATAGATCTTTTGAAAAATGACAGAAAAGTTTCTTAATCATTTGATACTGCTAACAGCGACTTTAGGGTTCTGGTGTGGTTGTCTATTTTCTATTAATTTTCGTATCAGGTTTCAGTAACATTTTCATTCATCATAGTCGCGTGAGTCTAAATAATCAAATGATAAAACTAACTCTCAACTTTATACGAAATATAAACATTATGTTCACATGTTCAGAACCATAAAGTCGCTGTTAGAACGCAGGCGTCCTCAATGTTCAACGATTAAGAAACCTCTTTTTCTATTTTTCGAGAGAATTATTAGATTGCGACCTACTTATGGTTCCTTGAAAAAGTTTTACCTGCTAACAGCGACTTTAGGATTCTAGATGCGTGGATGCCTATTTTCTATTAATTTTCGTATCGGGTTTCAGTAACATTTCATTCATCATAGTCGCGTGAGTCTAAATAATCAAATGATAAAACTAACTGTTCACGTTATTCGAAATATAAATGTTACATCCTCCAGAATCATAAAGTCGCTGTTAGAACGCACAAGTCCACATTGTTAAACAGTCAAGGAACTTTTTTCTCATTTCTCAAGAGAATTATTGCGGTTCCCTGGAAAAGTTTTACCCTCGTGACGAGTAGAATACAATGCAAAAAAGAAAAAAGAGAGTTTCGACCTTGAAATTCAAGGTCAAGATCAATTTTCGCGACAGAGTCTTCACACGTATTTCCATCAAACCGAAGGTGTAGAATTCATCTTCAATGACAGCCACGGACAAACTTTTCTTTCCACCTATTTCACTCGACGCTCGAGCATGTTCCTTCCGTCAAAAAGAAAAAAAAAAAAAACAAATTAGACGATTGTTATTCATAGAAAATTTATCCCACGAGTGCCTTCATATCGTCTTCAGGAAACTTCGAGGGATTCATGAATAACAAGTGGAACGTGTCTTGAGAATCCGTGAGAAGTCCAAAAGAAACAAATCTAGAATGTTCTGGACCGACCACTTTCATTCCTGAAAAATCAGTAATCAAAGCAATGATTATCGATGGAAGAAAAAAATTACGTAAAGAAAGTTCTAAAGTTGAAACTTACCGAATCTTGCGGGTCTTTTTTCGTTGTATTTATACCGTTTCTCGTAAGAAATCCGATACGCTGGAGAAGGTGTCCCCCGCGGGGCGACGAAGGAACACGCGTGCCCGTGGACTGCTTTACCTATTTATACACCGTTTTGTTATTCTCCGCTCGCGTCCCATTGGTGCTAGGCGGCGCATAACCGATAATTTAAACATTGATGGCCCCGACGGGCAAAATACGGGGCATAATTACTTGCTGAATTCTCGAGAACGGAGTTTCTAAGTCGGCCAGTTCAACCTGAAAAGTACATGCGACAACGATTTTCCCGATTTTTTCATTTGCGAAAGGTCAAACACCTCGGCCGAAGAAACGCGGAAAATCTGAACCATATATCTTATCAACGATCAAGTTATCACGATCAGAATGTCATCGCGTGAGAAACATTAGTCGATTGAATATCAAACGAACGATCGTGATAATTGAATTGATCGCACGGTCATTGTATACACGCAAACATTCGCCTCCTACACAGTTTCCTAAATCACAGTTTGCTTTCTGTACCTTCGTTACAATGTGTGCGACGTTTCTTTTCGTGTTTTCTTTTTTTCTTTTTATTTATAATTTCTTTTACTTTCCCTCTCTGTATGCCTTCTAAGTGTGTATATGTTAAGTGGGAAAATTCTGTTCTGTACTTACTTTCCCTTCTGTTTGTTTTCTTTTCTGATAGATACGAGGCCACAATCGGTTCATCGACGTCGCCAGGTTATCCCGTATGTTTTATCGGCATCTTATCACCACCGAGACATATTTTCTTTCGAATCCCGTAGGCACATCAAAGTAGGTTGCTCGTGAACACCGCTGGAGCTGTCTCCCCTTTCTCTAGCCTCAGTAGAACGAACTTGACTCAATTGCCACCAGAAAAAAAAAAAAAAAAAGAAAATGCAGAACCAATAACCAGAGCAAAGAAAGAAAGAAAGAAGGAACAATTGTTCTTCGTCTAACCAAAAAAAAGAAAAAGTACATGTGTAAAATATATATAAATACCTGTGTATATATCAATTTATATATATTTTGCATGAATACGTACCCCTTAACCTTCCCCCCCCCCCTGAAATCTGAAAATGAATGAAGTGATTATCGATCGTGCCACGATCAAGGAACAGAAGAAAGTTTCACAAACCTGAACTGATCTAAACAAAAGAAAAAAAGAAACATATATATATGTATATTATGTGAAGAAACATATATATATATTATGTGTATATATATGGATACATGCTACGTGTGTGAAACTTTTGGACATGGAAAAAAAAAAAAGAACAGATATTTAAATATGTACAATATTATCCTCCTGCCCACGATTTGTATACACCATGTAATCTTATTATACTTCCCTCCACCCCACCCCACCGAACACCCACCGCCCCTTTATTTAATTGACCGCCTAGTGAAACTGGCCTCTTAATCCCAAGTAATGTAAATAGACGGCAGCGAGTCACGTCGACGCGACTAAACACGGGCGTTCTCGCTCTTTTACGTTTTTCTATCCAGGTTCCGCAGGGAGAGGCACAATGCTGACGTGGAGAAGGGCGACGGGAAGGACGGGAAGGAGGGGAAGGAGGGTGAGTCGTCGCACACCAGGAAACTCTCCACCGCGGAGGAGAACACTGCCGTCAAGGGACGGGCCGGGAAGTGGGGACGGCTCTTAGGTACAACTGCCAAATATGCACTCTTGTTTTCAGTACTCAGTTTCAAAATTCGTTCTGAATTCTTGTGTGTTCGGAATGACGGTGAGGAAGGTAACTTGGGGATGATTAAAAGTAACAATACAGTTAAATACTAGTAAATGTTAATTACTGGTATTTAATTAAATATATATGTTAATACTAATGATTTTATATATATATTGATACTGATACTTATAATTGTATATGAATAATAGTATCATATTACTATTATAATTGTATATCAGTAATAGGGCCATATTACTACTGTAATTTTATATCAGTAATAGTGCCATATTACTACTGTAATTTTATATCAGTAATAGCGCCATATTACTACTGTAATTTTATATCAGTAATAGCGCCATATTACTACTGTAATTTTATATCAGTAATAGTGCCATATTACTACTGTAATTTTATCTCAGTAATAGTACCATATTACTATTATAATTGTATATCAGTAATAGTGCCATATTACTACTATAATTTTATATCAGTACCATATTACTATTATAATATACTATTATAATATATTATTATATTGTATATTAATTGTAATAGTACCTTATTAAAAGTACCATATATTAGTAATGATACAATTGTATTAGTAATATATATATATATATATTTTATTATTAATATATAAAATATTTATATATATAATATTAATTGTATTAGTATACATGTTAGTACTAACACTAATAATTGTATTAGTACTATATATATAATTAGTCATAATACATATATATTAATATGTTATATGTTAATATATTAGTACTAATTGCATAGTTCTATATAGTACTAATAATAATTATATTAAAAATGTGTATGTGTGTATTATAATAGTAATATATACATATATATTAGTCCCAATATAATAAATACTAACAACTAATAAAATAATTAAATACTAATAATACAAATATATATATATATATTTAATTATATTGATATTAATATTGTTACTTGTACTATATATAATACTTGAAACATATACAAGTAACACTACGAATATAATAGTTGCAATAAGTTTGACCTGAAGAAGATTATTATCAAACGTTTGTGTAACAGATATAAATACATCATACATCGATTGACTTTTAACAGGAAGCTCCAGCCTAGACTCCGGGAGCGAGACGGGAACCGGAGTGGACACGTTCAAACGATCCCTGAGCGCGAGAGACGCCCGGCCCAGCTCCAGCGCCAGCAGCAACAAAGTGTTCCCAAAGTTTGGCAAGCTGACAGGCACCATCGAGGAGTCGGGCGACGTTGAGAACGCGAAGGACGCGCAACAGCAGCAGCAGCAGCAGCAGCAACAGCAAACGGTGGTGGCAGATTCGAAGCAGCTGCAGCTACGTCGACTGGAGAGTTACGACGACGGATTGATCACCACCCAGTCGAGCCACGACCGCGAGATACTGGCGGCGGTGCTCGAGGTGAAGGTGGACTTGAAGCTGGAAGTGCAGCGGGTGAACCAGAGACTGGCGAAGATCGAGGATATGCTGCAAACGTTGATGAACAGGCTTCCCGCGGCTAGCCCGCCGCAGCAGAAGGGCACGAACAGCTTCCCGACGGGCGGCAACGGCGGCTGCTCGCTGAATCAGTCGACCAGTCAGCCGCAGCCGGGCTCCGGCAGCCAGCAGGGTTCCCAAACAACGCAGACACCCGGTGGGAACGGCGAGCAGAAGGTCTCAATAGCGACTGCGTCCACGTCGACGACCGAAGGCTACAGGGAGCAGGGCACGGCCACGGAGAGGAGCTCCAAGTCCCAGGAACACCATCATCATCACCATCACCATCATCAGTCGCAGCAGTCCGACAGACTGAAGGACAGTAGTGACTACAAGGCTTCCTCGAGGGAAGTGAGCAAAGAGTTGCTGGAGAGACTGGCCCAGGCGTCCACCTCCAGGGGGGACGACAGCACGCCACTTGGCCCGCTGATTCTGAGGAAGAGAAGAAGCAAATCGAGGAACAAGGGAGCCGCGCCGTTGGCGCCGTTAGCTAGCCAACCGATCAGCCCGTCGGAGGCGACAGAGACTACGCAGATGCTCGAGTGCACGGACGACAGGGAGCCGAGCGCCACCGCGACGGATCGAAGCGACAGGTCCGACAGGAAGAGGCCTCCGCCCAGGCCTAGGGAGTACTTGTGAAAGTTCTTGAGGTTCCGGGCGGTCGTCTCGAGGCTGATCTTCTGATTCACTGATACACTGAACCGTGTAGTTCTCTGAAGCACTCTGAATGGAGTACCCTTTTTTTTTTTTTTTTTTTTTTTTTTTTTGAAGTTAGGTTTAGTAAGATATAAGCTGAGTTGGGACTGGTGTATATTCGAGATTATTGTGTTTTGTACGATTGGATGGAATGATATATATATATATTTATATGTATATCGGAGCTGTCGGTCCAATTCCGAGCGGTGGACAGAGGAAAGTAGCTATTCTGGAAGTTACCGTGACACTTGAAGAAAGAAGAATGTTACACGTTACATGAGAATATAGGTTACGCGATTAGGATTTGCGATTTTTGCCGAGGAACAGGCGGTTAGGCTATTTCAGCGAACTCTTTTCAACGAAACCGAGTGTGTACCGGTAGAGTGAAGCTATCTGTAAAATTATTTCATCGCGTTTCAACGGACATGTCGCATTTTCGCTAATCGCTTCGCGTCTGGTCTTCAGCGAGCGGTTTTCGTCGGTACGAAAAAAACGAACGCGACACGAAAGTAGAAAAGAAAGGAAGCTACCGATTCTTCAGATTAAGAATTTCGCGGGTCGTCGATCGAATTTAATACGAAGAAAGAAGCCAAAGAGATGAACGAACAAAGGTTGAGAAAGTATAAGAAGAGGGGACGTGCCGGCGAAACGGCCCCGCTATTATAAATACAAACATACGGCATATTTTTGCATGGCCGAACGCGCGATTAAAAAGCAAAGCAGCAAACCAAAGAAAAAAAGAGGAAAAAAAAAAAAGTATATCGAATTATATACTGCTTGCGACGGCTTCTTCGAGACATCGAAACGTTCAAACGAGCGATTGAAAAACTAAAAGAAAATCCGCAATACTCGCGTGTTCCGACACGTAAAAAGTAACACACACACACACACACAGACACAGACACACACAGACACACACATACACTGTAATCGTAGGTTTACACGCATCTTTAGAAGATTTCAGCTAGAAGCTCGTGGTTGCGCGCGATAGATTTAAAGTAACTACAACAACAACAACAACAAAAGAAAAGAAAACGAACAAAAAAAGACGATAGAGAAGAGGACGAGAAGTATAGCGGACGAAAGAGTATAGAACGAAGTTACTCCAGTGTACAGTATACTCCAGAAGCAGTTAGAGAATCGTTGTTCGTTTTCCACCACCCCCTTAATCGATTCTAGACGAATGAAAGAAAATAGTTATTATTGATACGTTGACTGTCACGCATGGCCCACCTGCAAGAAAATTTTCATTACTCCATGGCATGTAATGAATGAAAGACAAAATAGCAAGGGTACAATATACATAGATGTTTTAATTACAATCTTTAATTGTTGAATATTATATTTACATATTTATATAAGTTACATTTTATTTTGTAATGTCTGGTTGACTATGACGTTTAATATTCATTTTATTTCACTTATATATAGATGTTTTAATTAAAATCTTTAATTGTTGAATATTATATATTTATATAAGTTACATTTTACTTCATAATGTCTGGTTGACTATGACGTTTAATATTCATTTTATTTCACTTATTCGAAACATATTTGGAGCAGCTCGTTGGTTACTGATTACCCCATGGAAGGGAACAATCTTCATTATCACAGGTGACCAACAGGTGGCAGTCAGTGTGTTGATAAACATTGTAAGACGTTCACAATTGTAAAATGAACAATGAACTGTAAATGTCTTACAATAAACATTGTAAAACATTCACAATTGTAAAATAAACAATAACGCGCGATTCTTCAATTGCTTGAAACAGTTCAGATTCAACGACTAACTGTTGAAGCGTAAAAGGTATCAAAGGAGTAAGAACGATACTATACTGATATCTGTATTTGAATTTTCGGATAGTCGAGCTCCGTGACTCGAGATGGAAAGCATCGAGACGTTCATTGTCGAGTCGTTTATTGTTGCTTCGCCATTGCTGTACCATGGTGTTATGTTCATCTTTCTGTTTCTCCCTTTTTTCTCTATTTCATTTCTACCTTCTCTGAAAAAGAGACAACGTGGAATAGTTTGTTCGTATCACGTGGACTGTGTGCGTATGTTTGCGTAAATACGTGTAATACAGAGATGAAAAAAATGACACCAAAGACAAGGTGTGATAAACACTAGATCTATAGACGACTAAAGTACATTTGTAGCAAAGAGATCGAAGTGCAAGGTACAAGAAGAAGTTAATAATACAATAAAGAACACAAGCTTCTATTAATATATTTTGTTAAATATAAAAATATAAATATTAAACGTTACTCGAACAGTATATCTAAAAATATACTGTTGTGAGTACATGAAATTTCCATAACAAGTTATAAATTGGTCATTTTGACCACTTTGTTAGTTCTAGTGTTAATGATCGATTACGAGTGCGTGAATTTGTGTGAAAATTCATCGTGGGGGGGGGGGGGGGGCTCGAGAGCTTTCCACCGAATGCTTCAATGACTGTACACACATTTTGCCAAATTTGAGGTTAGTTTTTTATCTTCTTTAAACACGTAGTTCAGTCATTTAAATTTTACTCGTTGTATGGCCTACTGATTGTACTTTTTCTTTCTGGCGAGGTATTCTTTTTCATTTTTCTTCGTATCTTCCCAAAAAGAAAAAAAAAAAAATTAAAAGAATTAAACTCGTGGAATTTTTTAATACTAGAACTACCAAAGTGGTCGAAATTGGCCAATTTATGATTTCTTGTTAGAAACGTTAGACATGGAATGATGTATTTTTAAAAATTTAGACAATTTTTCGAAAATTGTGCAAATACAAGCTTGTGTGATTTGTTGCATTGTAAAGCTTTTCCATTCTCTTATTTTAACGTTTCTGGATGGAAATTTTGTGCTTTGGTCGTCGGTGTTTTTCAGTTCTAGTTAAGTTTCAATAGATTTGTAGTTGACTGGTGTAGGTAAAAGTGCTCCGTTTCACGTTTTTGTAAGTTCCCCTTCAGAAAATATTCTCGTCATTCCCTCGAGGAGATCTCGTTCGTAAATCGACTCGCGAACCATCGTCGTCAGAGTTGAACGGTTGAGGAAAGATAATAAGAATCGAGGTTGCAAAGCTGTCCAACGAGAAGGAACTCGCCAGGAAACCCTGTTCTCGTAGGTGCCTATCGAAGCTACCGACAAAGGTCACTCTTTATTTTTTTAAACGACGTTATATCGAACAACGTACTTCTCCTCGTTGCCCGAGGTTTTTCATCCGACTCTTAGTAACAAAAAAAAAAAAAGAAACCGAGAACATAAAGAAACGGAATACGAAATTCAAGACGTTCAGTTCGATAATGGTTCTCGATGCGTGTCGCGACGCGACGATCAAAACATGTAATTACAAGTCATTGAGAGTCAATTTAGGCAGCGCCTCGAATACTTCCTGTACAGAGCAATCGCGCGCGAGATTCAAATGGTGGGAAAAGAAACCAAGCAAAAAGAAACAATTGCTCGCATTTTGACCGAATTCGAAGTGCTACGACTCTTCCGGTCGCAACTTCGCGATAATGGCGGGTGTAAGACGCCAAAACGGAAGCTAAAAGATTCCGTACGTGTAAATGTACTTTGTTACGTCGCAGAACATGACCTAATCCCGCGTTCACGTGGCATTCACGGAAGCCAAACAGCAATATTAGGTGTATATATATACATATATCTTGTAACTATGACAACGTGTATATATATTCGTACATACATACGTACACACATATATATATATATATATATAAAAAGTATACATAGAAAAAAGAAAAAAACTGGTGAAATGGCGCGTGATTCGTGTCAACGCGTTTGCAACGAGAGAAAAAAAAAAGAAAAAAACAACCTGAAAAGATACCACCGCGATTATTCTTTTCTTTTCTCTTCTTTTCGTCTGATTTAATTCTTTCTCGGCTTCCGGCGCAGCTTTCTATTTCGAGCGAAACTTCGATTCAAAACAACGAGAGAATAGTCACACACACACATACACCGACGCGTTCATTCGTGTATATATACATATAGACAGAGAACACACACACATGCACACATACACGAAACATACGTACGTTACATTTACGTTGCTGCCGCCACGAGAAAGAATCTTGAAAAATAACACAATTCTGAAGGACAATCAAAGATGGAAAGTACTGATCTCACGTGTAGAGAGAAAATTGCGATTAATCGAATAAGCCTCTGATATAGATATATATAAATAAATAAATATATATATATATATATTTCGTTAGCTTAAGCCGCAAACATACATACATACATACATACATGCATGCATACGTACGTATATAGGCGAGACAATGCGAACGACTTCGAAGCTTTTGAGGTTATATATATCATTTTTTCACGCCGCGATTCCCCTCATATATCTGCATTGCATATGGCGGAATCTCGACGATCCAAAACAAGCAGCATACACGCGCTGACGTAGACGAACGCGTTTAATCCTCTTTGTTTACAATTGCTGTCGATCGTGTAGGCGAGTCGAACCGTCGAGAACGATCGAAATTCTGTAAATTAATCGAGCCAGGCATCGCTTTTTGGCACTGTTGACTCAAAGTAAAAAAAAAAAAAAAGTAAGTGCCCCGGTACTTCGCGTAACGTCGTCCGGATTCGAACGAAATTCGGTTCTGTGGGTTGGTGGGAGGAGAACCACGAGAGATCGTCGAGACCCGAGCATACACGACTGAATCCGTCGATCCGCGACGATTCGTAGCGAGTAAACAATAAAAAAACGAAGGGAACACGGGCAAACGCGCTGACAGGGATACCCACGCGTGTAAATACTATAAATATTAAATAGAAATGAAGAATATGGGAGAGAGAGAGAGAGAGTGTGTGTGTTTGTGTGTGTATGTGTGTGTGTGTGGGTGGGTGGGTGGGTGGGTGCTCATGCGTTGCATAAAAGAATGAAGACGAAGAGCGTACAATGCAGACAGTGACTTAACGATGTCACATGAGAGAGAGGCGAGGAGAAAACGAAGAGAAAGATGTTGAATTATCAAGCAGTTACGAGGACTTTGTTAATTAGGTTTTAGCGGCGGTGACGATATAGCTGGCTCTATTGTAGTTTCTGGTACACTTTAAGACGAACGCGGAAGTTTCAATGTTTCTAACAGGTGACGCGCGTCGATTGAGAATTACTGTCGAGGAACGGTACGTCTTTGCTCCATTTCAACGCTGCATATCCGGTCGATCAACCTGCCATTCCAAATCGCGCGGTTAGCAAAGTTAACTCTTTGTCTCGTGTTGCAACGCCGAATCACAATCATCGCAGTGAATCACAGGCAAGGAATATAGTTTCGATTTAGTAAAGAAATTATACGAAGATTATGTTCGTAAAAAGTTTAATTATATTATATATACGCGTCGTTACATATTATATATACGTGGTATGCTGTAGAAATGCCCACTAGTGTCTGTGAAGGCAAGGGGTTAATTTTCAAAGTTCTTCCTTTCGATCTTACAGAAATTCTGAAAATAGAAATGTATTTGTGTATTTGCTTGGTTCAGTTAAAGCCAATTTCAATTTCAATTTCGAATCGACACGTTAGAAACATGTTTCGTTCCACCGATGATACCAGCGATTTTGGAATGGAGAGAGAGTCGACTCGCTCTGTTCGCTGTCCGAGAGCTTCTCTTCTCGCGCACGTATCCTCATCCCCGTCGAATTTAACAGTATACAACATTGGCGATCAGTAAGTCGACACCGTCGAAACCGTTGTTCTGTTAACCGTTGCATCGAAATTATCGAAGACTGACGACACGTTTCACCTTCTCGGTAAATCCGGCGCCATGTTGGTTTTTCATAAAACCTTCGATTTGTATGCCACTCGGACTTGCCAGCCATGCGATACTCGACAAAATCGAAACGTTCCAGCAACCAGTTCGCAGCGAGCCAATTTTCAACGCGATGAAGCCCGAACGAAGCCGATAACGAGGCGGCAAATAATCGAGGTGGATGGCACGTTCGGCTTACTGATCCGCCATATTGGAAATTGGCGGTCTTTTTGAACGTTTTGCCAACGCGGATCGATCCGCTTTTGTGGCAGTTGCAACGACGAACCTTCATCGTCTTTTTTTTTTTTTCTTCTTTTCTTTCCATAGAACGGTGTGTGTACGTGCACGGAGCGTCGTCTCGATCGATTTCTCGAAGAGAATCGAAGATGGCAGAGATGAAGGAGCGCGATTGGTGTCCGCGTCGAAGATACATACCGACAAGACGAGTCGTTGTCGAGTAGTGCCGTGAGAAAGAAGGGCAACGCGACGAAAGAGGATATGATAAACATGTGATATTACGATTTTTTATATATATCAGCTACTTTGCAATAACGGATTATCGCCGTACTCGAGCGGAGAACGTCGCGACACGGGTCGTCGTTGTCGACATCGTCGTCGTCGTCGTCGTTGACTTTCATTCCGTCAACGACAGGTTTACGAACAAGTGAAGCTTCAAGTTTTCAGTTCTTCGTCAGATTTCCGCTTCGTTACGTTTCGTGATCAAATCTGTGCCTGTGCCTATGTCAAGGATTTTGCTTGAATTTAATCTCGTAATTTTTTTTTTTTTTTTTCTTGGAGAAGTATGAAAGACTAAAGGACGTTTTTCTTTCTTGTTAAAAAGAAAAGAAGAAAAAGCAAAAGTTACGCGACAACGACTGTGATCGCCACGACGATCGAAGAAGCCGTGATCGTACCGAATTTTTTTGTGAAGATGATCAAGAGAGTCTATATATAGTAGCTATCCGGCGGAATAACAAAGAAATAAAGAAAAAAAATATATATATATTATTATTATAATCATTATTATGATTACTATTAGAACAAAAAGAAAAAAAAAGGGGGGGGGGTAAGAACAAATTTTTGCTATAACTAAACACTTCGTCCATTTTTCTATATGGGCAATTCGTTGCACTGTAATCAAGTCCTCGGCCTTGTAAATTCTGTCCTTGTCACATTTCCGGAAAACTGCTCTCCGATGATCGAACCGTCACGAGGGATCGATCGCCTCCTCGCGACCGTCGCTCAACTTTACCCGACTTCACACGTGACTCTTTCGAAGGACAATTTCAGATCAATGGCTTCTCACCGATAGAAAATAGCGTTTCAACGAACATAACCTCTCCCGTACTCGGCTTGTTTTCATTTGTAACTCGAGACGCCGTTGCCTCGCGAGGGAAACGTAAACGAACAACGCGAACGTAAACAAAGTGCAAGAGGCGATCGAGAAGCTTCTCCGAATCTTCGATTTTTCCACTTTTTCTATCGACAGGACGGGAAATCAAATGAAAATAAAGCGAGATCCGTAAATTCGCGAACGACGATCGATCCCCGTGGCGGTTGATAATCGACGAGATCATCCCCCGAGCTGTTCGCCTACTCTCGCGGAAAGAAAGAAAAAAAAAAAAAAAAAAAAAAAAAAAAAAAGATCGTGCGATCGTTTGACGCGAGAGAGCCCAAGAGAGATCGAAAATCGAAAACGCGACGAACGAGAATGGCCCTATATGCGAACACCCTTCTCGCCGCGTTCATGTTCTTGTTGTTGTTTTCATTTTCGAGCGATCGTCGACGATCGACGGTGAAATGATCGAGCGAGAAAAGAAAAAAAGAGTATCCCCTTCGAGGGGGAGAGTACATCCCCGTTGCGCGTTCTCAGAGGATCGTGGTCGTTCTTCGAGTTTGATTGTGTTTGAGCCAAGGGATGACCTTGGAATCCTCTCTCGAAGAATTCGGCTCCGGTTACCGAAGAATTCTGTAAATATTCAATCGTTTAAATCGGCGACCGAGCGATTCTTACTCGAGATTGTCCAAAAGGGTACTATAAAAAAATTGTATAGGTTACAAGGTTATCCTCATGGGTTTTCGCCCCATTCCTCTCCCCCTCTCCCCTCCTCCCCCTCTGTAGAGGGTAATTATGGCGAGGTGTTAAGGATTGTACAGCGACGAGGGACGACATTTGAAATGAAACGCTAGTAGTTCAGGAAAATGGTACGATCTTTTGAGGTTAGGTTCGAACGACATTCGAATGTGGCGCCACCGACGATTGAATCGAAGTATCGATAACGGGGGGAAAATTTTCGGTCTGCTTCGAAACCCGGATGGACAGTTTCGTTTCGAGCGGCGAGTACATCGTAGAGCTAGCAAGCGCCAGACTACCGTGAAGACTAACCGAAACTTCGAATCCTCCCGCGAAATCTTACGTTCGCTAGTCTTCCCGATCTTATTTTGCGAAGCATCCGAACGGATTAGAGAAAGAAGGAATGAGAATCGATCGAAGGAGTCCGTGACAGATCGGCGTCAACGACCGCTCAAAAAAAAAAAAAAAAAAAAAAAAAAAAAAAAAAAAAAAAAAAAAAAAAAAAAAAAAAAAAAAAAAAAAAAAAAAAAAANAAAAAAAAAAAACCACCGAGAGACGAAGATATTTAACGACAGACAAAAAGAAAAAAAAACAAAAGACAAAAAAAGACGTAAAATAAAAGATCGAAAAAAATCGTATCGTCGAGATGATCAAATTGTAGCATCGAACGAAGCCTGGCTAGAATACTCAAAAGAAAGCTGCTTTCGAACTTATAATAAAAAAAGGATTAAAACTTGACTGGGCTGCGCTGTTCTATTTTTGCGAATTCCATTCCCCTCGAATCAGTCACAATTTTTTTCCCCTCCGCTACTCTTTAATTATTCCTCTTTCTCAGTGCCAATTTCGAGTTAACATTTTTTAACATACATCCCTATATGTGTATAATATATGCAGGGTGGGCCAAAGGTTTATTCCCATTTTTTTTTTTTTTTTTTTTTTTTCAATAAAACATGGCAATACAAGAGAAAACTAATTTTATTAATTATGAAATTAAATTTTAGTTCAAACATTTTTTCATTATGTTTTAAAAAATTATTTTTTTCAAACGTTAACGGTCAAAGCGTTCGCAGATTTGTGCTCTTCTTTTAGTAGGAAGTGTCTTTTGGCCCATCCTGTATTATTTTTATATATTATATATACATAATATATATAATATTATATTAATATACATATTTATATATAAAGAATATATATTTTCTTTATGTGTGTATATATATATATATACATATATATAAAAAAGAGAAGATGTAAGAAGAGTTTCTCACAACGCGAGGGAAAGTAATAAAAAAGATGCAGAACACAGAAGTTCCTAGGATGGTCAGAGCTGATCAAATGGCATCTCGAGGATTCTCCACGTTGAGACTTCTTGCATGAGATTCCTCCACGTTGCACGAAATAAAATGGAGGAAACGAAGGCGTGAATCCCCGCGCAAACAGTCGCAGCTCGCTTCGAAATCCTGGTTACGCTGGTTTCTCTATCACGTGGATGTAGAAGCCAGGAGTGTCCGTTCCATCCAGGGGTTTGAAGTCGCCGTAGATGGTGTTCTTGGCCCTGTAATGGAACGCCTCGCCCAACATGTCGGTGAACACGTTCAATCGGTGCGGGTAATAGGACAACCGGAATTCGTTGATCTGCATTTGCTCTTCGTTCTCGTCCTCCCCCTCGTCCATCATTATCATATAATCCAACGTGACGATAGCCGGTTTCCCGGAAACGAACAGCACCGACGCCTTGATGTCCGTCATGCGTTGACTCTAAAAATTGTTTCAAACCGAATTAACTTCAATGGGGAGTGCAAACGCGTTCGAAATTCGAAATCTGGCGATTAAAAATCTGGAAAGTTCCATCAACTGATAAATAATAATATAATAATAATAATAAATAATTTTGAATGCTCATATGGTATTTATAGAGACAGAGAATTTTGTATTTAATCAAAAATTTATCTGTGGTATACGTAGTGTAAGTTGCTTGCTCAACAGTTACTGGAATATACGTACGTTGTAGTATATGCATTTTGACGGGATATTTCCAGTTTCAATTATGTCGTCGTAATTCCTGTGATCAATCAGCAGCAGGCCACCTGGTTTCACACAGCGTTCGAAATTCCGCAACGCTTGCCTGGCATTCCACAACGAAATTAAATAGAAATTCCTCGCCATATATCAATATGTGTAACGCGTTGACTGCCATGCTCATATGATGATCTCAAAGGGAAACCAAGAGGATTTTCATTATTTTAAGCGTGTAATGATAAAATAATAAAAATGTAGTATGTAGTACATCAATTAAAATCTTTAATTAAACAGTAAATAAAACAATTAAATACTATTTAATTTAATTAAGTAATTAATTGCTTTATTTTTAATTACTTTAATTAAATAGTATTATGAAAAATACTATAAATTAGAAATTAGGAACTTTTTATTTCATAGTATCATCTAGTTGGCTATGATGTTCAAAATTTTTTATAGTTATATTAGTTTTATTTTATTATTACTTATTTGAAACGTTTGAAGCACTCCTGTCGCAGGTGACCAACTTGGCAGTCAACGTGTTAATATGAAAGTACATTTATTTATAAAATATATTTTATATATAAATATAAATATAAAATATATGATATAAAACATTTATGTGTTAAGTATAAATATAAAGTGTATCTATTTCACCTTTGCTCCCTTTGATCTCCAAACGTGTCAGGCATATGAGCAAAGCTGTTTCCCAAGCAAATCACTGCGTCAAAACCATCTCCCAATAAATGACGAATGTCCCTTGGTAAAGTCAACCAATTCGCCTCTTCGATTACTAGAAAACATCACAAAATGGAAACTTAATCAACAACATCAGGAAAACAAACGTTTTTACATAATATATAACTTGTCAATTTAATTTTTCTAATCTCTTTATCTATAATATAAATTCCCCCTCCCCGTTCTCTTTAAAACCATCTCATTTCTATCATCGTATTGATCATGTATTAGCAAAAATTCAGATTCCCTTCACTGAAATTGATCTTATTCACTTTTTTGAATTACAAGATACAATCCCATTAATAGGTTGAAAGTAAATACATATGCATATATTTTGAAATAAATTGAATAATTGCAACATATTATTAGGAAGTATTATTATATCACAATTAACAGTTTCAATGTCGGCATGACTCTTAAATTCTCTGACTCGTCATTTGTAAACAATAATGTAAAAAATAACACGATAATAACTTTCAGCAGGAAAATGAAAAAGAGAGAGAAAAAGAGAAAACACAGCGAATGATCTGAAAGAATTGACCTGCACGATAAGGCAATGATCTTCTGTTTTCGCTGCGATAAGCAATAAGCGATTTATAGTTTACAGTTTACAGTTAACGCGAACAGTAACGAGGGGGAAAAAAAGTGGGGAATTAACTGGTTTATCAGCTAGATAGTTTCACAATTTCAGTGTTTCTCTGCATCTCCGAGGAACGACAGAGTGTTGCGTTACACAAACTTTGTGACGTAATTTCAATCTGGATATAAATCTGATAATCGCCTATCGCTCGGTTTGCAGATCTCGCGAAGATCTAGAGACTGCAAGTTTCCTAATTTTCTTTTGCTAAATTGCTAAACCGACGAACTTCACAGTCTTCTGAAAAAGAAGATATTCCACACGATATTAAGAAGAACATTTGACTATCATTCGCTATTAATAAAATAAATTCATAGAAATTATTAAACCCAATAATATCCTCAAGAATCCAATCTTCATTTCAGTTATCTTCAGTTTGCTATTTTCGTATCATTCTAAGAAACGAAGTATCTTTCATCCACAGTATACATACTGGGTTAAGTTTCTCTCGGATTTATTAACATTTTAGTTAACATTGGAGATGTAACGATGCTCATTGTTCCGTATCAATTGTACCAACCTAAGGATGTGTATTTGTTTAGAAAACGCTATTTACCCCAGTTGTCGAACGCCTTTTCCTTTCTACGCTCCCATCGAGCCTTCAGGGCATATTTCAACATTTTGTCCGAGGCGTCCACGCTGACAACCTCGAAACCCTCCTCGAGGAGCATCACTGAGTCCACGCCAGTCCCGCAAGCTACGTCCAGAATTCGTTTGCACCCAGTGTCTCTCAGCATGCCGACCAGAAAGTCGCGGTAATTCTGAGTTCTCTGCTTCTTGTCGCCTATGAACACCTCCCACACCTTGGCGGCTCTCCCGTCGGCGTACTGGTCGCGAACACCCTCGGCCGCTGTCCCTAGCGATCTCGTGCGAAATATCGAATCCATCTCTTCTTCGATCGAACGTTGTTCACGCTGAAAAATGTTTTCACTTTGTATTGTAGAATTTCGTTTCATTTCATTTTGTTTCATTTCGTGGCGATTCAGTTTGTCTCTGTGACCACTTTTTTTCTCGCGAGTGAAAGAAGAAAAAAACCAATGATTGATAGGCTTTAATGATTAACGAATCATCAGGTTGTCGATGACTCCCAGTTGTGGAACATATCGAACAACCGTTTTGTATTGATAGATACGCGATTTATTTGAGGACAGGCGTGTGTATTTCTTTGTCTTTTACAGAAAAGAGGCTTTTTATACGTGTAACAATTATTAGATTTCATTTTTGTGTAACAATACACGTGACACACATGAAAATATTATATATTAAAATGACGTTTGAATAATATTCAGAATAAAGTTACACTATTTGAAACATATCAATTTGCACGAATATTTGTAATCTCTCTAGTCGGTTAAATACGATAATAATAATAATAATTTTCAATAATAATAATTTTAGACAATTATCTTCATATTATGGCAAGCTTGAAAAATGTTCAAGGCGATTACAATCTGAGTCACTAATTTCCTTGGCATTTTATTGTACCATGATAAGTTGAAAAAATAAATAAATAAGAAACATAAATAGTTTAATTAATTGCGCGTACGCACGTTACAAAAATATCACAAATTTTTTATTCAGAAAAATATCTTCTTTTTCTTACGCAACGGGGATGTTTCATTGCGTAAGAAAAAAGAAAACGGATATTTTTTCGCGTGAGAAATTTGTCAAATGTAACGTGCATACGTACAATTAATTAAATTATCTATTTTTTTAATTAATTGATCAATTTTTGTATTTATCTATTTTTGTTCCTTTATCTAGAATTCAACTAGTCGCTGTTTACTATTAGATTGATGATATGTTATTACGAAAATTATTACGAAATTATCAAGAGATTGCCGCAACTTTGATGCACAATCTTCAATTATTGAACTTGCTACAATTTGTCCTTTCTTTATTAGAAAAACGAAAATCTTGCAATTTCATTGTACATTTCTATATACATCTTCCTTTATATTTTCTTCTTATTCTATTATACATAAATATATATATATATATATATCTTCCATTACATCTTATTTTCAATAATTACATTTCACGATCACTGTATTGCGAAACATTTTATGAAACGTTTGTCCGTTATGACGCAACAAAGAAACAACATGCAACCCATCGTTTATGAATCTATAAAAATAAAATACGCTCTACCTTTTGGATAAGTAAGTTGCAATTTGTTGCCCTCTAGGTGACGACGGTGAAGTTAATGGGGGAAACGTCGCGATCGCCAAAAATGATGTTCGAGTGTAGAAAATTAATTAACGATCTACGTACGTGCGATAAGTAAAAACTGAGTTGTAAGTTAGCACCGACGATGCTGTTTCACAGTGTACAAAATGACACTGAGCGACGATCACACAATCCGTACAATATATAAGATCCTGTGCCCCCGAGCTTGAATGATGTAACTTTCATCCCGCTTGAATCCTGCTTGAAATCGTTGATAAACATTCGCGTGACACAGCATGATTCGATAAAGTGCTCGTAAAAAAGAAAGTACAATTTTCTTTCCAATGTAATTGTCGCGTGATATATTTAACGCAGTTCTTTTTCTTCGTCGCGGAGACGAATAAACCTCGGTATCGACAAACAATGGTATTATTGCATCATTATAAGAATAATCATACTACTCGTTTGTACTTATCTTTTCAACTAGAGCAATAATTTGAAATGTGAATCCTTTTCTACATGGTGAGGATAATCATAGACTGTTTCAAACAAAATAATAATCTGTGGTGTAAAATTCTATAATTGTTTTGTCAGAACAAATTACATAATTCACATATATACTTATTTCTATATTAAACTAGTTAGAAGCTAGAAGTTCCCATGAAACCTCGTCACCGAACAACGAACGTGCGATTTTCATTAGCGATTTCAGTGAGAATCTTTTAAAGCATATTTTTAAGGTATAATACAATATATATATTTGCAATATATATATTTCGAGAATAACAGATTCTTTATTACACACTAGATGATTGTGCAGTGCTTTGCCATGTTTCCCTCAAGTGCGCAGATAGCAAATATACAGTGTAAGACGGAAACGTTTTACAAAACAAATTTTTAGAAGAAGAGTCGAATCAATTATTCTCAGTATGAAAGAACAAAGAATTTTAAGTACTAAATGCTAGAATTTAGTCGTATCAGAGAACTTAGCATCCATCAAGTAAATTACATCTTACTGTTATCGACCTAAAACACAATTCTTTCAAAATCAGACTCCTCGAATGTACGAAAAAACTCATAGAAAAATTCATGCGTTACAAAGTTACAACATACTACAACTCTTATCGACAGACTAACTGGCAGAAACACTGTAAAATGGCAGTTTTCGTTCCACGCAGATAAAATTCTTCCCTAATATCTCAATTCTGAATTTAATTCCTCAATTCTGAACACAAGAAACATCTCGATACATTTCTTTTCTTTTTCTTTCCTAAGTTAAAAGAAAAAAAAAACTAACGCACAACGAATATCATTTTATACTGATGCCTGCAACAAGTGAAACACGCATGAACATTCGTATTCATTTCTGGTAAATTGATCAACTTTATTTCTGAGTAATGTACATGTTTCAGCCGTTACTTAACAAACCAGGCGGTCAGACGAACGATTACCGATTATCCCGTGACGAGAAAACTGAAAAATTTTCAAGTTTTGCGAAGTGTAATAATAGTACGATCCCTGGCTGTGCACAAAAAATTCAATCGTTAACTGTGCAATAGTTCATTTTAAACACTAACAAGGTTTTTAATTTACTTTTCTTATACGAGACTATTTAATGATTAGTTGAACGTCGAACTATATCACTTTGTCGTTTTTGCAATGATCTTCTTTTGTTGCTCTTGCTCCATCCCAACCCGCATTACATATCTTACATATCTCACTCTCATATATTCTTCAGGTCTTCCGGCAAATCGTTCTTGGGATGTTTGTTTTCAAAGTGCTGCTTGTACGTCTTTGGATCTGGCATCTGTGCCTGCGAACACAATAGTGTCATTTTTTTGTTTCAATATGCTGTTCATAGTATGGTTTACATTTTACTGTAACGACGCTGGTATTCAAAACCGTGCAAACTTGGTGCATTATACTAACCTTACAAACTATGCACACGTGTACTAAAGCCTTCTGCGCAGCCTTTTTCTGTTCATTGGCACTGTGTCCCTGCTGCTTTTTCACTTTCGCAGCCTTTTCAGCCGCCTTGGCCTGTGACTGGATCTTCTGTTGTCCACGAGCCATTCTGAAATAATTACGATCGGTTATACACCACTATAAATAAGCACATTGCTACGTGTTTGCATAAAAATTACACAAAAGTTTACACCAGCACAATCATTACTGGCTCGATTACTGAGACAGGACTTAAATTCCACAAAACTAAACATTCCATCGCATCCTTAGTTGAAACGCGCAAGGTATTCGACGATGACGGAAACGCAAAAATTAATATCGGCATAGTACATCCTCGATCCTTTCTCTTTAACAAAACTGTGTTACTACTGTGTACTTTCTCTTCGACGTACACCCAACCTATAAAACAGGTGACTCAAAGTGCCAAAAATTGTTCACTTGTGTGTTACTGGTTTGACTCGAAACACGATCGAGTGGAAAGAAAACAAAAAAAGAGAGAGAATAACAATACGAAGGTAAATTTGCAAGACGAATTTGTAACGACGGACTAGAGCGAAAAAAAAAAACAGAGATGTAACGCGAAGAAGTGCTGCGCACGGAAAATAGATCACTCTCACCTGTCCAAAGACGAACGTATCTGCGAACGAGATTGCTTGCCAGTTCGACGATCCGGGGCTCGTGATTGCTCGTAACAGAAAACAGACCGATTTTTCTGAGATCCTGCTCTGATCGATAGGGAAAACTCTTAGAGCGAGAGCCGGAAGGTCGAGAACAATGCTCGTAGCTCGTGGCACATCTGTTGGGACGGACGATCTTCGAGCAACCGCACGTGAAGTACTGCCTTTCAAATGAGAATCGCGTGCCGTACAGGGGTGGGAGAAAAGCTAGGATCGACAGGGAACGTTTGAAAGTCGGAACAAGCACGATCCAGGCTGTTTCTCTGCTTAGTTTCGCGCTTTGAGATTGAAATTTGTTTTTAATCGATATTTAAATATTAAGACCCGCAAGTTCAGTGACCGCATTCTTGACTGGGAGAGGTCTGTGTACGCAAATGTCAAAGCGCGTTCCACCAATCGAAATGCTGCTTTTCTACGACGCTTGCTTCCCATTGGCCGACGTACGTTTGACATATTTTCGAGGGATGTTCTAATTTTCGAATTTTGTTTCATTGTCCGTCGTTAAAATAAACCTTTGATTTTCTTAATTGATATTGATGTTCAAAATATTGAGAAAAATGTGTAGATACTTTAGAATATCAATCTTCGTAGGAACCAATCACGCTACGCGCCGAACATTTTCGCGGGTATTACAATTGCTTTTTGAAATATTTAAATATATCACGTGCTTCATTAAAAAAAAAAAAAAAAGAAAACACGTCGAAATTAGCATTGTAATGGAATTTGACTATTGTTAATCTTTATTGGTAATGTTTCAAATCAACTTAAACTTTTGCAGGACATATTGACCGAATGAGTCACCGAATGAGTCACCGAATGAGTCACCGCGTGGTCTCTCTAAAACTCGTATCCTCATTGTTAAATTTTGCCTTTGAAAAAAGATCTTTGATACTTTCAGTTCCTTTGTTTCCTTTTTTTTAGTTTTTTTTTTTTTATTTTAACTTACAGACATTTTATACAGACATCAAATACGGATTTGTATCCAATTATTTTTTATTTACAAAGTAAATCTATCGTGGTATGCGATTAATTTATACGTAGTACAATATAAGGAGAAACTACAACTCTGTCCATCGGATTTCGGTATTCTGCGCATCTCGGAAACCTTTCATATACATATATATATATATATAAAAAGAAACCTACGCATGCTTCGAACGAATAATTTTGTGGAATCTTCTGAATGAAGTAGAGCGCTATTATATATTGTCTATCTCACTAACATATCCCACATTCCGGTATAATCTGCGTATAATCCTTGATCGTTTTTACCGAATATCATCTAAGACGTTTTATAAAATGGTGTTTAATATTAAGTACTTTTCTCTTCTTTTTTTTTTTTTCTGCAGGGTATGATATCGTTCTTATTATTTGTTACGGGGTTTATAGCTTCTTAAGCATGTTAATATTGCCACTAAGAAATTCTAATTCACGTGGTGCTGTTAATTCTTGTCTTGGACAATGTTCATTGGTTTGCGTAACGCAATAACATAAGCCAAGTTACGATTAAAAGAGTTTCGATTATCGTAGCGTTCCATTTTAATGGTCGATACAGAAACCAAAAATATACAATACGAATATACGTGTGTGTACAGATAAATAAAATGTTACATGCACAATAGAAACGAAATTTTCATATTTTCGTTTTTTTTTTCTTTTTTTTTTAAGGAAGGCTATGCATATCCAGAGTATCCGCTAACTTCTTCCCACTGTACGACTTATGCAAATTAACTACAGTAATACGTAATAAACTTTCAGTGATATTTCGCAAACAAAATATGACGAAAAACGCATAAACACACTTTTTTTCACATCGCTCCGTACATAATGCTCGTTTTATTTTATTTTATTTTTTTTTTCGAACATGCTTGACGATAGTCCCTTGATCAACTTCAGTTGCATTTATTTCCAAGCATTTGACGTACGCAGTCTAATAATATAATTAAATTAGAACATGGTAGCGAGCGATATTAATTAACTCTCTACGATTTTGGAAAAACAATAGTCTTCTAATTGTACAATTAACGATTACACGAAATCGCAGTAGAAAAACAAACACTGATATCGTAATATCGATGAATAAATTATTCATTATCTATCAATTAGATATAATTATGATTATTAAACTAATGTATATATGTATGTATATGTGTGTGTGTGTATATATATATATATAGATAAATGTGTATAAAGAATAAGTAGAGGAGTACGTTTTAAACGCTAGTTTTTGCTATACGTTCCTGCGAGCTTCTTTTTACCTTCAACAAACTTTCTTTTTTTTATAAAATTCGAAAAAAAATAACACAGCGTTAATTACATGCATCAAGAGATTGCGTTTCTTTTTTTCTCTCATAATGCTTATCTAGTACACGCTTCGTTACTTTCCGTGCATGGAAAAAGTTGTTACTTTCTATCCTTTCTACTTAATAATTGAATATTCATATTTGGTAAATATATTCAAACAATGCAACTTGTTTCAAATAAAATGCGTAAGTTTGCGATGTACATTTCGTTAAATAACAACGAAAATTAACACTGAAATAAATTAAATTTTTTTTACGATTATTATCGCTTCTTTTTCTTTATCACTAGTACGCACTATCTACCACTAAGTACAAATATACATTGATAATTAATCATTTCCCAACAGTAAGAGAATATAAACAGATATTAATCTTAATAAAGAAAAGAAAAAAAGAAAAGAAAAAAAAACAGATGATATATACACTTAAATGCATATCACGATCATTTCCCGTCATTATGAATTATATATGTTCCATCCTTTTTACAAAATATTAGTAAAATATAGCAACAGCACTATATACATGTACTGAAAGTTTCAGATTAAAGGTTAAATAAAATCTTGCAAAAATCAAGATTTAAAAAGAGGAAATTAACACAAAATATATGTCAGTTCCAGAAAGAAGATAATGTGTATACCATATTCATTATTCTGATACTCTGGCAGTGTAAAGATAACAACTGACAATCTATCGTTATAACAATTCCAGGTCAAACACAAGCTTTAGCTTTTTCTTCTGTGGCTACAGAATCTTATTTGTTATTGTTAATAATTACTTCAAGTTACTAGTAATAAATGTCAACAAGCTTTTAAAAGTATTATATACGTAAAACTGCACCACACTGTTCTACTGAAACAAATCAACTCATGGAAACTCATTTGTTTTTCATCTGAATAATTTATCGCAATCGCATGCGGCGAAACGAATTTGCACAAGCTGCAGCTTTTTGGCAAGCTATTTATGTATTTTTAAGTATAAGAATGCCAACAAAGTTTCAATACTATTTTTTGCTTATATATTTAATCATATTGCCTTGTATATCGGCATCAGTAAATGAATTACTAATATCCATAGAATATTTCTCCTTCTCCTTTATATCGCTTTTCATGACAATATTCTATGATGGCTAATGTGATAACTTAAGTGATGAACATGTAATAGTTGCCAAGAGAGCAAGGAGATGTTATGAAAAATATATTTGGATATAAAAACGAAACTACTTTACAAGTTCCACTGAAAGCAGGGTATGATTTAAAAAAGAATACATATAGAATTGGATTAATAATATCATCGACAGGAAATAGCACAAAGTAGGAACAACCGATCAGCGTAGATCTGGATTATCGTTAACTTGCTTTTTAATACGTAATAATACTGTCGTATACCACTGATCCAATCGTGAAATTGAATCATATTCCTTTACCGCTTCTGTAAAACCTTCGAGGTGTTGTTCCTCGAGGTGTTCTATTAATGTCTGAAATAAAAATTGTCTTCCATATACTTACTTTACTTCTTTAAATGTTCGTGTCAAAGTTCGTGTTACTCGGGTAATAGAGTCTGAATGACAGAAAATATCTCATACCTTTATTAATTTGTACTCTCTAGAATCCTGGAATGCAGGATACTGTTCCTGGTAACGTTCGATCGCGTGTTGCGCGTTCAACACATCGACACACAAATGGCAGAGCGCCGCTCGGAAGAAGTACTCCTTCGCGCTATATTTCAACAGAGAACTTTCTAAAGATGCAGAAGCAACCTGTGCAATAGAACAGAATGAAACTTTACAGTCATTTCTTTACAGATTATAATTCCAATTACTGCTAGAAATGTAACTTGCCTGTTCGTAAATTTGAATAGCCTTTTCATAATTTTCAAGCTGAGCAGCGTACTGCGCAACCTTCAGAAGACATTTGTTGGCAGATGAATTGCTCTCCTCTCCGCGAAAATAGTCAGCGGCTTGCTCGTAATGGTGTACTGCCCTCTCAAGATCAACAGCCTCGCTTTCATACATCTCGGCTATACTTTGATGATGTTTGGCCGCCATTGTGAACCGGCCCATATCGGTATAAATTTCAATTGCTTTCAACAAACAACTAATTGCCTCTACAAACATACGAAATCAATACACAATGAGCACAATGCATATTTCATTCTTGGCATCGAATACATAGCAAATGTCAGAAGTTATAATCATTGGTACCATTTATAACAGTTTTCTTAAAACAATTAGCAGCATCTACGTAGTTGGTAGCTGCATCATGACGACTGCCTGCCTTGGCATGTAACTCTGCAGCCTCGTAGAACGCACTTCCTGCCGAGCTCCAATTCTTTGCCATTTTGAACATGTTTGCAGCACGTTGGTAACATTCTACAGCTTCTTCGACCTTTGACGAACCTCTGAGAATCGAAAGCATCAGAAAAATCAATGAAATTTATTTGCAACTCAACCAAATATGAAAGAGAATTACTAATAACAATTGAGTCATCGAATGACAAACATTGATATTTACTGAAAGATAAAGCAAAAATTAAACAAAGGAGAAAAGAAATAAATCAGATTGAAATAATGACCTCGAGAGTTGCGTGCTTTACACGTTCCTTGTGACATATCGTAATTTAGCGACGTACTACACTATTGGTGTAACAGCTACGTATAGAGATACAAGGCATGTAAATGCGCAAAAACGGACTATACGTCGAACGATCAGAAGAAACATACTGTAAGGGAATAAACTTCGTGCAAAAACTTGCACAATATTGCAATTGATTCTGTTCACACGTCCAGGTAAATAAATAATGCGAGTCGAGATCAGAGAATCGAGTGGCGGACGAGTTCAAGTAAATCGATGTAGCCGAAACGTACCCAAACAGCGAACCGAAGAAGCTCTTGGAAGACAGCTTCTTCTCGGCCTCCATTAACAATTGCATCGCTTTCTGTTCGTTGTCAGCCATGGTTCCGCGAGATCCTTGAGACGTAGCAGTTTCGAAAACCGTATTAAATCATGAACTTCGCACGAAGGTTCACCTCCCACGAACCGACGTCACTAAGTCAATGAAAGTGAATCCGAGTATTATCGGCAACAGTATTGCCAACGTTTAAGCGCGACTGACCTTAAGTCTGATTTCTAACAACTTAACCTATTTCAATTGAACGATTGATCTCTTTTTCGATAAATTACATTTAAATATTTTAATTGAAATAGCAGCTCAAATTGAAATTGTATTTTAACCGTACTCGAAGTAACAATCAGATTAGTACTAAGACTAGGTTCACAACAATTTTTCGATATCTGATCCTGTGTTGAACGATAATTTCTTTATATCGATAGATATTTAAATATTTAAATATTTTAATTACAGTAGATCTAGTAACTGTATACGAAATAACAGTTTTAAGTGTTAGGTTCGATTTTCAATCAATGGAGAGTTCGAATTTAAAAACAACGGTTGGCAACAACGGCGCCAAAAATTATTCCAAACGTTTATTTCCGAAGCGAAGTGTTAAGAACAGAAAGAAAGAGAAAGATTTCCATTTGTTGAAATTAAAGATTTAAAAGGTTTGATAATGTCGGGTGTGTGTAAACAAGCGTTAAGATCTTTACATCCTGGAATGCAAAACGCGCTTGTAATCGGTATAATTGTGAACAGTTTCAATATGAGAACGATCGATACTACACGCACGAGATGTACGAATTTTCTTTCGTATTTTTCATTTAGATCTCGAATCTTTTGCTTCGATTTGCTTCGTTTTTGAATAAGATTTCGAATTCATTACAAATGTATGAATAGATTAATAATATTGATTTCAGTTAACAACGGAGATCGAGGCGTGTGGACGTTCACGTTACGCGACTCGGAAGAAGATTCGATAAATGTAACTGTATGGGGCAGCGAACAGTTCGTCAGAAGACTGTCTTCCAATTTTCCTATCGGCAGCGTAGGTTTGTGACGAATGAAACATTGATGTTGTATAGGGTGTCCCTACTATTTTCGACATAATTTTGTCAGTAAATTCTATTTAATGATAAAATACATAAATATATAAAAAAAATATATAAATATATAAAAATAAGAAAAAATGATTATATATATACATATATATTTCAATTATTCATTGACGAAATCTGTGGATACAGTTAAATGGTTGTCCTGAATCAGCGTTATTTACAAAGATGAATAGGTCGAGGTGAACCAATTCCTTGACTTTCAAGGTCACCAGATTTCGCGCCACTGGATTTTCACTCGTGGAGAATGTTAAAGCAAAAGGTTCACCACGCAAAATTTTATACGCATGAGGAATCAATGCAAAGAATTTATAATGCGTTCAACGAAACGAAAGTGAATCAATGTGATAAATTCAATTTTTGATAGATATCAATCCTATATTCAAAAATATGGACTTTGAAATGGGACAGGTAAATATCGTCAACTCTTATTTTCAAATTTTCCTTAAAAAGTTCCTTAACAAAGAATGTTTGAGCTTATATGACATTTTTTCTCTCACTTTCATTCACAGAATCTACTGGCAAAGTTAAGGTCGGGAAAAGTAAGGACACCCTGTATATAGTTGAATACTCAATACACTTTAAACTCAAATTCAATGCTTGATCTGACAATGAGTTTGAACTTGAATCTAAATTTAAATACAGGTAACCCTCCTGTAACACAGTAGATAGGTTTCCACAGAGCAGCCTGTTATATGAGACCAGGAATCTATAAAATCCCTTCGGTCAGCGTCCGAGGTCAATGAACCTTCTGTGTCCCAAAATAAACGCAGGATTTTATTTCAGAAAGAAGCTTCCCCTTTATTTATTAATTGGCAAAGTTATTACATTATTCTAGAAGCCACATTTTAAACATGATATTATTTTAAAATGATAAAAAGATATTATTTTGAAAGACATTATTTTAAACATGATAGCAATAGGATATCTGGCGAGTGTCCACCTTGACAAAACTGCGGCTCAATCTCGCAGTCTATAACTTAAACAAATTTAAATTCAAATACAATCTTACTCACTCTTTCTTCCTCCACTTGCTTCTGTTTTTTTTTTATAATTTTTGGTCACTCTCTTTTCTTACAATGAGTCATATACGTGTGTTGGATTTATGCTGTTTAAATAATAGTTAAATATGGACTTACAGTGGAGGTGATTAATCCAAAGGTGTTGGAGCGTCGTCCGGACGACAAGAGCGAAATTTTCGTGCCGTCGGTGACCAGCACATGCAGCCTGACGGTGAACGAGGGCAACGCATTAGTGCAAATTCATGACGCACCAACACGCGCAAAATATGAACCTTTGCTGATGCTCCCGATTAAGAAGCTGACCGGACTGCGAACTCTGAAAAGCATTTCTGAGAACTTGGAGGCGCTACGCGATCAATACGTCGACGTCTTAGTAGTCGTCACTTTCGTACGTTTCAGATTTAGAAATCGCCGGCAGGTATCCGTGAAATTGGCCGATTTTGTCGGTATGTTCCCGGAGATCCTGACAAAATCGGCCAAGAACCGGTGCGATTCTACATGTAAAAATCAGTCGAAAAGAAAATTTTTTCGAGGAAATCGAGGTTAAAAATTTATCAGGTATATTTGAATTTAGCTAGTAGCAACAGGAAAGAATAATTAACAAGTGGTTAGTCCACGCGCGAAAATAAGTAAGATAATGCCGGATAAAACTTTTTTGCAAGATGGGAACTTTGAACGTAACATATTCAGTCTATTTTGTTAAAAATGAAGCTGTAAATGAGAAAATTTTATTCTACATTGATTCTTATTTTTATTTTTGCACATGTGATCTCCTGTTAACATATTGACTGCTATGATGATCACTGGTAACTTCTATTTCTAATAAATATAATATAAATATATATAATATATATATTATTATATTTTAATATAATATATATAATAATTAAAATAGGATGAATTTGAAATAACACGAGTAACTAGATAGTACTCCATAACTTGTCTTTACACATAAAAACACACTCTGGCCGGCTGTATTATAATTTCAGGAACACTCTATATAATTTACTATCAAGAAACGAAAACGAGTTTACTTAAGAATTCTCGCAACGAGAATATATTTAACTGGAATACCCGGAAGAAGAAAATATATTTTAAGATTTAAGGTTTCCTATTAGCTCATATAAAAATGATCATAAATCTCGTGTTTGATAGGTCAGTGATGTTCGAAACGTGATGACACGTGACGGGAGAAGCATAAGGTCCCGCACTTTCGAGGCAACGGATGGATCAACGGACAAAGTGGTATCGTTGACGCTTTGGGAGAATGAATGGATCAACAGAGCGGCATCGTGGGAACCGAAACGCACTGTGCTCCTCCTCGTGGACGCTCTGGTCGCGTTCGACAATTTCAAGAAAAAGATCGTTCTATCAATAGGTTTTAATTGTTTTATGGACGAAGTTTCCACGTGACGTCGTCTATAAGTTTATATGTTTACAGTTAGAAAGACAATGATCACGGAGAATCCTGACATACCGCAATGCGCTGCCATAAGAAACACCGTGCAATGTTACGACAACGACATCGTGTCAGAAAATTTCGCGACACCAAATCGTAAGAATGCTCGTTCACAATTTGTAAAAGTAATTGCCACTCGCGCGGTGTTTTGTGTCGTAACGATGAACAATGCTTGAATTAATGTTTCAACAGCTGACACGATAACAAGCGTGATGACTATAAAAGAAATCTCGGAGAAATTGAACAAGAAACCGAAACAAGGAGAGAGGATTCAGTTCGCTACGATTCTAAAAGCCTACGTAATGGATATGAATGTGGAGAGCTTGAGCCCTGCTATATTATCGACAAGATGGTTTGTTTCCTTCCTTCTCCACCCCTCCTCCCTTCTCCCTCAGTGATCGATACCTTTTAATAGTAACTTTGCCTTTTTCCTCGCCTCTCCTCTCAGCGCGTTATGCAAGAAAGTCATTGCCGATAATCAAGACTCTTGTATGAATCTCGAGTGTCCTTCGGGCAATGGGACTCGCGTGCCTCTGAACGTAATGAGCCTCAATTTAAAAGTCAATCTGAAAGACAGCACCGGATATCTTATTGGTTGCCGATTGTTCGGGGACGTTGCTGAACGCGTTCTTGGCTGCACAGCTAATGAGTTTCAGGTTTTAGAAACTGCGTTAACCGAGTTATCTTCTAGATCCATTGATCAGACTTTAATTTGGAAATCCTTTCTTTAGGCGATGATACTCCCTCAACGCACCGAATTGAAGTGGAAACTAGCGTTGGAGAAGTGCGACATACGTCTGCACGTACTTGGTCCCACAGCCACTATTCCGAATGCTATATATAACATTCTATCGATTTGTCGAATACAAGAGGACGAAGATACCGAAGATACGGAGGACACCGAACTGATCAATAATTTTGTCTCGAACGATTATTAAAATTACATTCTTTGTCGACAAATCACTTTGTTGATGTTATTCTTCAATATTGTGTAATAACACAATATTGGGATCAGTAAAATGTATAATTTGCTTATAATTTCATTATCTATAAACATTCCAAACGTAATTCTTATGTTGTTTTTAAATTGTAACATGAAACAGTTGAAGGGTTTCTGAAAGAAAAAATAAATTGAACTATTTTATTTTACGTGTGATCTCGATCAGCTGATTTCGTCACAGCTATCTTCCGATTAGTCACGTTTAATACCGTTGTTACAAACACCGCACGATGTTTGTAAAACATCACTGTTGAAATCTGTTTTGTGTGAATTAATTTGTACATTAATTTTTGTAACTAGTGTGTGTATAATTTTCTGTAATTATCCTTATAATTATAAAGAAAATGGAAATAGAAGAACCAACGAAAGAGAATGCTGTTGAGGTTATTAGAGAGAGTGTGAGGGAATTGGTCCACACAGAAAGGAAGGAAAACCGTACAAGAACGTTGAATAAAAACCGTGTGGCTTTAGGAAACATTGCGACAAATACACCATTCACAACAGAATTCGTTGTTGAAAAGGCAAAAGCCCTTAAGAAGAAAGCATTGTCCATCGAAGAATATGAGAAGCTTCAAAATGCTCTCATTCAGGTTATAATTTGAAAATATAGTGTACAAGTTGTAGTTAACAATTAATATTAATTTTGTATCTTTTTTCTGTTCATCAGAGCGAGCACAATGTCAATTCTTTTCTAAAAGTGGACAATATCTTATTTTCCCTTGTACGTGATTTGTCTAGTAGCAATTCTGCATTGCAGTTATGTGCTGCTAGCTGTTGTTGTAATATAGCACTTGGAAATGCTAAGGCATGTATCTCATTAACCAAAAGCATTGGACCGTATCTTGTTATAGAGTTAGACACTTTAAACTATCCTCTATTGGTAAGTTATAAGATAATACTGTATAATAATGTCATTATAATGTATAATATTGAAGGTAACATCTTTTTTTGTCATTAGGAAATTTGTATATGGACAATGGGAAATCTGATTTCGGGAAGTGATAAAGCATTTGAGATCCTTCATGCTCAAGGTTGCTTGAAATACATTGTATCTTTGATACACAATTGTGATGATACAATTCTACCTTCAGTAGCCTATACAGCTATGCATTATATGCATACTGGTTTTAAATGCATAGAGTAATAACTACTCTTTCTTTTGTTCTACTTAATCATTTTTAAAATATTTTGAAATATTTCATTAATTAAACAAATTTTTTAGAGAGAACGAGATGATTGAACTTGCCAATGCTGCTGTGAGAAGAAATCTTTCATTTGAAAATCCGTACTTTGTTTGGTTGCTAGCATTATTATCTTCACAAAAATGCTGTAACACCTATTTATACAATGTAGTACCTTTGATAGTGGATTATTTGTATCAAAATACTACAAACAACTTCATATGTGTATGTACATGATTTCTTTGATATAAATATGTACATACAGTGAAATCATGTCGTTAAGTTTTTCTTTATTTTAGGTTACAGCGTGCGTAAGAATACTGGCTAATGTTCTTGTGCAGGAGAGATCTGGACAATTGATGAAGTATTTGTTGGAAAATCAAAACTACCCTCCATCAGATTTAGTGATATTGATAAACAAACTACTTTCGTGTCAGTATATACACATCAGAAAAGAAACGCTATGGTTAATAGGTAATAACAAATACTTTATTATTACTTTAACAAGATAACTGTGTAAATATAAACAAAAATAAATATTTTTTACAGGTAATCTTTGCAATCATGAATCTCCCGATGTTAAAATAGCTGTACAAAGCATCATCCCTCGACTGTCATTTTTGAAGCAAGCAATTTTATCTACAACCCGGCAGTATCAGCAAATACAGTAAATGGAACTTGAATATCTTGTAAGCTCATTACTACACAACTATTATATTTATATACAATAAAACGAAAACAAAAAAACTCCCTTCCCCATTTCACATTTTACGTTAGTGTAGTACAAAAGTATGAAAATTATTGACAATACTTGCAACACTGTATCCGTCTCAATAACTCATTTTCACAGGAATAAATCGTCGTTCTAACCCTATGGAAGAATAGTCGAGAGTGTTTTCCGATACATCCTCGATGCAAGGTACTTTTATTACGTTGAAATATATGCGACCCATGATCTGCGCTGTCGGGCTCGTCGTCGCTTTTAAACAATGATACAGCGTCTCGTCGCAGGCGCAGTGCGATCTGCAAAGGTAAGGATAAAATTGATCTCAATCGCAGATAATTATAAACAGTTTTTATATGAATATGCGAATAAAGGCTTCTGTATTTTCTGTAATTACTTGGTATATACGGAGTAATTGGTAAGATTGTATCGCGTTTGTTGAGCACGAATTTTCACAGGGCAAAGGTCGTGGCTGCGACAACATCTAGAAAAATAAAACGCATTAAACACATTTTCGTTCGAGTAATATAATCTTTTAGTGATAATAATATTCACACTAACCTATCGATTTGAGTTTCACGACCTAAATCGTGGTAGTTCTCAGCGATGTCGCCAGCACCACACCATTTTGTTCCTGCGGCATAGATCAGAGCCGTGTAACACACAAGGAAAGTAAGCAGTAATCACTTGGCAAGAACTTACCTGGCAAGATACCTGAGAGAAGGGACAGTACACTACCAACACTGTGACTGCCTTTGCTCACCACGTTTGACATGCCCGTGGCGTCGTGCTGGATTTTGTCCAACAGTTCACACTGTTGCATGAGCCTCGTCATCTGTTGGAAGGACACCAGCTGGGGGACTGTCGTTGACGACAGGTTTCGCAAAATCTCACTGGCCTCATCTTGCTCGCTAAGGACATCATTCTTTCATTCATGCGTTTCAACACCAATCTAAAATTTCGTTTCCCAGACACTCACTATACTTCGATCAGGTTGCAGTTGTGTAGTTCGTTATTCGCTCCGAGATCGACCACCGCCACAGTCTGATCGTAATAGTAAACGGCTGTGATCTCATTCCTGTCGTATGCGTGGTCCCTCAGAGTGACACCATTCAGCCCTTTGAACGAATTTTTGAAGAAAGTTGGCTGCTGAATGCTGCTCGATACGATCGTCACGATCAAGAGGAATGTCCACTCCGTGGAGATCATGTCTGTCCTTTAATCGGCGCTGCACTAAGAATATTATCCTGCTCGCGTGATCTTATTAATCACGTCCTCGGGATTTTCATGTCGGAAATCGTTATCGTCCGTGCGACGAACGGAAGAAGGAAAAACTGAGTCGGGGAAACACGTGGTGCATCGTCAGTTGTGTCCTGAGAATGCACCTCTCGTTATAAATGGAATTGATTCTCATTCGCTTTCTTGAATGTTTCTGCTTCAGTTTTAATTTGTTTGATCACGGTTGCTCTACCACGGAGTATCTCGTTTTCTGATCACAGCCGCTGAAAGAACGTTACCAATTATTTGGAAATTGGTGTTAAAGTTTCTTCACTCTGGTATTGAGAAACAAACGCGGGAATACCTATTACCCATTTTCTTTACTGTTCCATGGAACTATTATAAACATGGAATTTAAAAGAAAGAAATGTTGAAGGAAATATTTACACACACATATATATAATATATAAATATTTTCTTCTCTACTTCTTACATATACATATAAATATGTAAATATTTCCTTCTATATTCCTTACATATATATATATATATATGTAAATATTTCCTTCTATACTTCTTTCCTTCTTTCTTTCTACTTTTTTCTTTTAAATATATATATGTGTGTATGTATATATATATTTTAAAATATTTTAAAAGAAAAAGAAAATTTATATATATATATATATATATATATATATGTATGTATATATATTTACATATATATGTGTGTGAACATGTAAATATATATGTAAATAGAAATGTATATATATGTATATGTAGTAAAGTATACAATATACTTTAAAAAAGGAAAGTATAGAAAGAAAGTATATGTTATTAAAATGATACTGACTGAAGAAAGCACAATTGTCCTAAAAGATATTAACTGGCAAGTGTTGAACTAGATATCAAGAATTACATAACTTCACCAGACAAGTTTCATCGTGGGAAACTCTCATGTAAAAGTGAATACTGAACTCGTTTTATATCTTCTAATTGCATAACTTGGCATTTATATTATTTTATTTATATTGCAGTAGGTGTTCAGCTTGCTTTCTAAAATCAAAAGCTTGTCAATCCTCGAATGAGGATCATACCTGACCGGTCTTCTCCATCCTTTTCGTTCCTGGGGCTCGCAGTTACGCACTGGGTTGCACTCTTGCGAGGAAAAGCGAGGAGCGCTTTGGCTTTAGTAAATTTTTCACACATTCAAGTACAAACATTCAAGATCCGCCGTTGTGAACCGTACGTTTGGCAAATCTATAATGCACGCGAGTAGAGCCAAGGAAGTCTCGGTAACGAAGTCGTAGTCGCCGGTCGATCCCCGTACAGTTCGACGAGTTTCTGAAGATCCCGCGAAGAAACGTCTGTATGCTGGTAGGACGGCGCGTGGCAGGAACCGCTCTCCCCCCACCGCTGCTTATCGATCTAGAGAATTCACAGGTATATACCTTCTGAGGCCCCTCCATTCTCGTTCCTTTATCAGTACGGCCGACTACGCCGTTGGGTACTCGTTGACCGACGAACAACAATATATGACTGCTTGGGGGGACCCAGATTCGGAAAGACTAGGACGAAGAAAGTGGGACAAAGAGTGGAAGAATTGTCTGGCTACTAAACATGGCTAATTTCAACGGTGGAATGCCTCCGCGCATCTGTATGACAACCTCTGTACAGTTTCTACACAAACAAAGAAGATCAACGAAAAAAATCCATCGTATATTTCTCTTCAATTGCAAACTTATTTATTTCTTCTTAATGGATTTGTTATTCACAATTTATCATCCACGAGTAATTGTAATATAATAATAATTGTACGACGGTGAAAAAGTTATAAAAATAGTGTGTAAAGAGGATTTAAAAGAGAATGTTTATCTTGTCGGTGGTACGTTGGTTTCTTTGTCTCGAGTGAACAAAAAATTGAACACAAGGTTGAACACTCTATCGTAGCACACCTGAAGAATACCGATAGCACGCGAGTAATTTATGAGATTCGAAGGGCAATTGTAGCTGACGACGTCGATCTGTCGTTAGGATTGGCTCGACTTCAACGGCTGCTGCTCGTGTGCGGAAGCGTTTGTCTTGGAAGCCGTGTTCACCGGGCACTGGTTTCCAATCCGGGTAGTGCTCAGCGTGATACTAATAGGCGTAGCGTTCGAAAGTTGCTGTCGAACCGGACATTGTCGGTAGCCTAGAAATAAAAGTGTGCGAATGCGTTGAACAGAAACACGACCAGCAATGTTATGTTAACCATTACGTTGTTAATTTTGTAATATTTTGACTGTCGTCAAAGCGAACGACAGACGCATAAAAAGGCTATCTATACATGACAAAGGCCGTCATACATTAAATTAAAAGATAGTTACAAGTAAAGATAAGAAAAAAATTAATGAAATGTATGTATGCACACGTACTTGGATCTTTGCCAGAATTAATTTTTTTTTTCACAGCAAGTTTAAAAAATATGATTTACAGAATACATATAATACCGTGACAGAATAAAATGGACATTCATTTTATTAAACCATCGTTTATTGTAAAAAAAAGTTCAGGAATAATATAAAATACTTTTTATATATTTCAATTTCTAATGTTCAAATCTTTTACTTATGTATGGAATCTATGAGATTTTTAATGATTAAATTTCAAATATGTCACTAATTGTTGGATCTGATAAATTTTATCTTCTTGTAATCGATAATTTTTAAAATCACGCAATACTAACTTCCTTTTATATATATATATATATATATATATATATATATATATATATATATATTTTTTAGAACAGTAAATCAGTACTATGTAGTACGTGTTCATTTTATTCTGATATGGCACACTCTGACTTGTCACGTTTTTCTTATACGCGATTCCAAATGTCGATTGAACAAAATGATCATCCCATCAAGTCTTTATATTTTTTTATATTCAATTCTTTAGAACAGTAAATCAGTACCATATGAATGCAAGTATGACTTTTCATACACTAATTCCATATAAGATGATCATCTCATCAAATCTTCATATCTTTTTACATTGAATTCTTTAGACGATACACGTTCATTTTATTCTGATATGGCACTGTACTCAGAAAAGAAACGTGACTTGTCATACGCTATGGAATGTCTATTGGATAAAACGATCATCTTATCAAGTCTCATCTAAGACATAAGACACGTGTGATACCGGCATGATGGGGGCCCGAACAATGGCAGCAGATAGGATTGTTCCGCGGCCTGGGGCAAAACTCAACGCTGTGAGGCTCTCCGCATCGAACGCAACGTGGCAGATGTCTGCAGTTGGCAGCCATGTGCCAGAAACCCTGGCACCGATAACACTGAAGCACACCGTCCCCCGTTTGAAAGTTGGACGTCTCAAGAAAGTTGTTGACTATACCCGGCCCTGCCTGCAGCGGTCCACCGGCATTTCCGTTTCCTCCGCGCCACCAACGTTCCGGGATGGCGCTAAACCGAGCCGCGCCAAAGAAGTCCAGTCCTTGACGCAGCAACAGCTCGTAATGCCCGGCGTCTAGCACCTGAGAGGAATACTTCAATCAGTTCTGATTTTATTCTGCTAATGACCAAACGATGCAACTTCCTGACTGTTTGTAGAACATTGCGAAGAATCAGATGTTAATTCAGTTTGAATGTTCATTCATTGCAATGAACAGAAATATGAAATCATGAAATTGATATTTAGATAAAACTACGTGTACAAGAAGAGCATTTATATGTATCAATTTATATATATAAAAGAGGAGGACACATAGTGTGTGAAGTTAAACATTAAAATTGTTAGGTAAGTATGGAATTGAACAGAAATGTGAAATCATGAAATTGTTTGTACAAAAAAAGCATATGTACATATATAAAAGAAAAGGATACACAGTGTGTGAAGTTAAACATTAAAATTGTCAGATCAAATTAAACAGAAATATGAAATCATGAAATTGATATTTAGATAAAACTATGTGTACAAGAAGAGCATTTATATGTATCAATTTATATATATAAAAGAGGACACATAGTGTGTGAAGTTAAACATTAAAATTGTTAGGTAAGTATGGAATTGAACAGAAATGTGAAATCATGAAATTGTTTGTACAAAAAAAGCATATGTACATATATAAAAGAAAAGGATACACAGTGTGTGAAGTTAAACATTAAAATTGTCAGATCAAATTAAACAGAAATATGAAATCATGAAATTGATATTTAGATAAAACTATGTGTACAAGAAGAGCATTTATATGTATCAATTTATATATATAAAAGAGAAGGACACATAGTGTGTGAAGTTAAACATTAAAATTGCCAGATAAGTATGAAATAGACATGTGAAATTATGAAATTGTTGTTTGTACAAGAAGAGCATTTCCATGTATCAATTTATATATATATATATATAATTTAAATATATAGTACGTGAAGTTAAATATTAAAATTACTGAACAAGTATGGAATTCTGTTGTGAATTCTTAGCCAAATTATCGTGCAATTAAGATTAAGAGGTTTTAAACGAAAACCTATTTATCTTCTCTCTCTCTTTCGTTTTTCTTTATCGTTTTACCAGTTATAATTACCTCGACTCGTATGTATTGTCGCCAACGTTCAACACTTCCTGTCGCAATTCCCTGTTTCGCCAGTGCGGAGTTAATATCCTGCAAGGGAATTGCCCAGGGCACGTCACGAAGAAGAACTGCCTGTCTATAACGAGAATCCTTTGCTGAGAATCGTGCCACCTAATTTAAAGAGAACATTGTAATTAATTAAAAAAAGAATATATATGTATATATATTTATTATTATATATATAATTATATAATTATAATATTTATAATTATATAATTATATTTATAATTATATAATTATAATATTTATAATTATATAATTAAATATATTTACTTTATATATATATAAGAGAGAAATACGCAAATAAAAATTCGTAAGCACGTCCTCTAAACGACCAGAGATTTATTGAGGCGCGTTGTGTAAGCTTTGGTTATCTCATTTTCTTGCACAAGAGAAAGCGGAGAGAAAAATGTTTAACGATATGAGGCAACATGACGATGACGTTTATTCGTGATTTACTGTCGAGTTTATTACACTTGTTTAATTATTCTTTAAGACCGCGGGTAAAATATTTAAGCTCCGTGGAACGTGCTTGAACATCAATCGGAAAATTAAAAGACCCACAAGCTCACGTAAGTGTCTCTTTATCTTTCTGCGAGACATTCCACTGCAAATCAAATGCAAATTTAACACGTTCAATTCGTTTTCAGTCCGAAAGAGCACACACACACGCCGAATATTTACAACAGATGATTATTTACAAATGTATATTTATATATGTTTATTTTACAAACTAGTGGAATCTAAATAGAAATTTTTTGTCTAATAAAATACTATAATAGAGTACTATGTTACAAAAATAAGACACGTCAAGTTGATTTACAAAACAAAAAAAAAAACTTTCTGTTACTGTATTTATTCTATCTACTTGTACGGGTCCTTCGAAAACACGCGCCAAGTCGCCACGCTGTAGCAATTTCTCTGCGTCAGCTTCGCGCGTGAAAGCCGCGATCAGGCCGCAAGGTGTTTCAGACACGTGCCAGGCTGCCAAAGGATCGGACGCGCGGATCACCTCCTCTAGGTTGGAACGTAGCAGCTCGCCACCTGACATAACTTATTCGTCAGCTCTAACAAGTTCGAAACATCTACCGTCAAGGGGAACTAATGTCGTCAAATAACTTCGCTGTTACAAAAGCAAGAAGCGTTCTTCAAGCACGAGAAGGAAAAAGAAAAAAATATCTTTCGTACCGTAACTGCCGACTGCATTATTTCAGTTATCGCGTCGAGAAAGAAAAGAAATTTGTACAGCAGTTGAACACTTGCGCATTTTTTTACAATTACACTTTTACCATCGAAATTTTTCAGTCGTCGGGCTTCTTTTATTAATTTTAAATTTAATTTTAAGTAAGTAGTGACTTTTGGCCCACCCTATATTACTATGTAGAAATTACACAATATTTAGCAGAAGAGGTCAGAAAAGTATTCATTCAAGAATTGAAAAATCTCACCAATATAATTAACCTCGTTAACCAATATTATGGACACGAAAATTTTCTACATACATTTTTGTGAACCCGCCGTAAATGCTGTAACGGGCACAGTGGCGTACAAATGTTTCTTTTTCTTTTTCTAACTACTGTACAAATTCTAAACTCGCACGTTACAGGCATGGGTGAGATCACTTATGCAAAGTGGAGAATCCGCTAAATAAAGAAGTGGGCAATTTGCCACCTTGTATTCCTTGCACTTGGCCTTGCGGTCCGATGGCACGCGAGATGTACAGGGAACACGTAAACTCTTCTTGACAGGAAGCACGTGCTCGGCCGTCACAAATGTTGCTCGACGAGGTGTTCGATGCCGCGGCCTGCATCATTTCGTCTCTTTTATTCTCCTGGGGACATTCTTCCTCCATCCTGTGCACCTCGTGCACCAGCGAACGTACGCCTAAAAAATACAAATACAGTCAGTACAAATTCCTTTCGATAGGATAGTAACTAAAACAATTGAACCGAATCGAACAATCTGTCAAAGGAATGGAACTTATCTAGAGATTCGTTTACTTTGTATGTATTATATATGTACATATATATATATATATATATATATATATATATATATATATATAGACGCATCTGCACGTTTTCAAATTTTTTACTTTTAAATTCAATCGATGTCTTCTGCACATTTTCCAATTTTTTACTATTAAATTCTAGATCGATATCTTGTGTACATTTTTAATTTTTTACTTTTAAATCTAATCGATACGTAGCGTGATTTACGCGCATGAGAGCGACTTTACCGACAGGATTCGCGCGTGTTTGCCAACCGATGGGAGCAACGTGTCAATTGTTGTTGGTGTTAATGAAATCAGGTGTATTCGATGGAATGCGAGGTTATGATCGCGAAATCTCGCAGAACGCGCACGCGATCCAATTAAAATGAACGTGCGGAATTGCGGGGAACGAGTTGAAGGTCGGACGAAAGTCAAACGATTTTGTTTGTTGCAAGTCGACATAATCGTCAAATATCGCGGGATATCCGATTCACAGTGCGATCAAAGAAGTATAATTTGACAGTGAAACTTTCGCAAATCAACACGCGCACCAATTTTCTTTCACTTGCTCTTAATCGCGCTTAACCGATCGCTGTTTTTTTCTTTCCTTTTTTTTTTCAGCCATGTTGTACCGTGTCAAAGATCACCTTAGACGTTTATCCCGCAGCTCGTATCTTTTCGAAAAAGTAAGCCCGGGTCAAAGAAGACATGGCCCAATGCTGGCGCCATTAATCAGCCTCTTTCACGATCACAACAATATCGACTCTCTTTTTTTTTCTAAACGATATATATACGCATATATTAATATACAATATATTATCGTTATTTCGCCTATATTATCGTTATACGCCCCTTCAAAATTCTCTAAATTCGTAGGTATCTTCAGACTATTATGTTATATCTAATGTTCTGTAAAAAGAAGAAAAGAAATATCAATTTTTAACATTGATGTGATCTTACAGTTAATACGAACATGGTGGTAACGAACAAGGTAGGATTAATTTGAGTTGTTAGAACATTTAAGTTAGGCTGACTGATTTGCCTTGTAACTCGCCTAATACTGGTGAACAATTTCTAAGCAATTGAAATTTGGAAACAGACTACATCGTTGACTCGTTAATATATATCATGTACAATGACAAAATAAAATAACATCTACGATGATTAGTCACAGTTTCCCACGAGGTACGTGTCTTCTGCTCATCAAATGGTAACAAATTTATTCAGTTAGCTTTAATATTTTTATATTCAGTTGTAATTATCATCAGAGTGTATATATTACTTTTATTATTTCGTTACGTATTTTATTAATGATGTAATACCTTCTCTTTTACTCAAATAAGCTTATCATAGAGCCGTATCATGAATCATTTTTTTCGTTTCTGTTATATATATTGTTAGATACCATCAGGACGAAAACAGAGATAATAAAGCAAGAGCAGCACTAAATAAAAAATTCGATGCTCGTGATGAAAGACGGATAGCAAGGAAAATTAAAAATTAAAGAGAATCCAAAATTTAGTCTTCCTAAACTCGCATCATAAAGTGGAAAAAAACCTACGATAAAACGAAAAAACCGTAATTTTCATAATCGTGCAAACCTGAAACAAAGCAGTAGTGACAAAAATAGGAAAAGAAGATCAGATTTCGCAAGAAAATATTTGAATAAAGAAATTTATTCTTGGAAACAGGTTCTCTTTGCTGGGTACGTTTAGTATTTTCCTACTAGGATGGCACAATCAGAGTGTGGCAACACAGTCGAATGAAGAATTTAAAATGAAGAATTTAAATTGTAATTGTAAGCGCGGTGGTGCGTCAGCAATGGTCCAATAGTGCACTGGAGGCGCGCGCGTTTGCTGCTGGTGTAGGTAATTTAAAATTTATCGAAGGTAATACGTTTTTAAATATTTTGAAAGATAGTGCCCAAAAATTAGGAATTTTGGATTGTTTTAAATTCTATAGCGACAACGATCCGAAAAATTAACTATATAATTATTACATTCATATAATAATTGTGTACAGTATGTATTTGAACAAACTATATGAATCACATTTATTACATTTATATAAGAATTATATACAGTATGTATCTGAATGAATTATATAATTGTATGAATGTGCAGTATGTACTCCCGAGTCATTAAGATTCCCGAGTGGTGGTTCGCAATTCTTGGACTCGAACATTTTCAGCCCGATAACGCCCGTCACCTGAAAGAAGGAAAGAAAAGATAAAACGAACAATCATCGGTTTGGCAAACAGTTGGCAAAAACTCTCGCGAGAGTTGTTCATTGTCGCAACAAGTGTTCGAAAGGGGAAAGAAAAGAAAAGAAAAAAGAGAAAGAAGAAGAAAAAGAAATTGGCGCGATTCTCGTATCTGGTGCCCGTTGCTCTCACGAAGTGGGGGTTGATGCTGGCGGTTGGTTGGCTGAGCATGCGCAAGAAGGGGCGCGCGACAGCCAACCGTGTCCGGAGGGCACAGCTGTGCGCGCGCCGACTTTTCTCCCGTGACTGTCCGAGGGCCCCCCAGGAAAATGGCCGAAACGCACGGTCCACCGGTCTTCTCCCCGAAAACACTCTATCAACTGAGCGTGCTGGCGATCGCGAACAAGTTTCTGAGCCTGAGGAAGTATCTCCCCGACCTGCCGAACGACGTCCTATTCGACGTTTATTATCAGGTGAACGTCGGAACATCCTCTCGCGGACTCCGAGTGACCATCGACCTTTCCTCTGTTTCTCTTTTTTTTTTACCTCCTACATCGACCTAACCAAAAACTTCTCCACTATTTTAGTTTTACTTTTTCGTTTTCGTAACAAGCTATTTGCTCTGCCTGCGAGTTTTATTGTTTTCGTTGTCTTGATACCTGTGAAATCGCGCGTCTGATCAAGACGCAGAACGCTGTCACAACACTGTCCACACCAAGTGACAGCTCGACACCCAGTTCGATAAGATCGTATTTCAGCGACGAGCGCGACCAGAGGGGATCCCACGGAGGTTGGAATTCGCGAGGAATGATGAGGAACACAGGTCACGGTGATCCAACGAAACACGGTTGCGTGATTCTTGTGCTTGTCACACGCTTAACCTATACACCCATGCACGATGCTTCGCTTTTTCGCCCAGTGTTGCGCGATGATTTCTAGAACGACGTAGCGATTCAACGAGTACGATGGATATTTCGATCCTCTGTGCTTCGTCACGTTGAATTGGTTGTTCTTACGACGAATCTAGTGAATGTTTACTTCATGCTGAGTATCCAGTCACTGCTCCTTTGACAGTTGACAAAGGGGAATACAATTGTGCCGTTTATTTTGAAAGTGGAACATTTCCTCAGTGATCAGATTACAATTCTATTCTGATCTTTTCAATCGCAATTCTACTTTTTACTTTCAAACTATTTGCAGTTGATAGATGTTAAAAAACTGAGAAAATTTTTGATGGGAGAAGATATGTGTAAAACCATATCTTTGGTTGGGGATTTTAAGATAATCAAAGTTGATGCTGTGTGCATGATCCTAAACAATTGTGATCTTGTTCCATAGGTATCAGTAAAGCTACCTCTTAAGTGATCGACACTATCCTCGTTTGTTCCTCAGTTGAATCTATTTTAACCTTTCTACACAAATCATATAATGCGTTTAATATTAGAACTACCAAAATGGTCAAAATGACGAATTGATAATTTTTTTTTAGATATTTTATAGATATAAAATAGTGAATTTTTAAAGACTTGAATGATTCTTCGTAAAATATATAAATAAAAGCTTGTGTATCCAATCACAATTTTCTTTTTCTTTCTGTTTCTTTTACTTCAATGATGGAAATTTTATGCTTTAGTTGTTAGTAATTCTAGTGTTAACGTATCAAAACACTGAGATTTTGTTTAGAATAATAGGCAGATTAAAAAGCAAATCATTAAGTACCTTAATTTAAAGAGTGACTTGTGCTACTTTCAAGAATTTGTGCCATTTGTGCTAAGTCAGCTTGTTTGTTCATCTCATCAATCTTAAATAAGATTCGTGCTAGTGATAGGAAATAAATATGACAGACACGTAATTTAATCATGACATAGATTTTCTACAAGCCCACAAGTCCATTTGTTAAGTTATTGAAGTTACAAATAATCAAAATAATAATAACAAGTAAGTAAAGTATGTGAGGTGAAAATAACATATGAAATTTTACTGTTTACAGTTGTACAAAGAGAAAAGATTATGCTTACTAGGGATCGACTTCAGCAATTTGGAGATCTTCTCCAAAATGTTAACGGTCACTAGCCGCCGTGTACATCTACTGCAAAGCTTTCAGGTAATTGTTCTGTCCCTACCCAGGAAATGTACTAAAAGTCTTACGTACATTTACTTTTCTTTTCTATTGATTTCTCAGAGTCTTATAGATCACGGAGTGCGGGTCGAGGAGGAGCTGAGCATCAGCTACACAGTATGCTATCTCGATGTCAGTGAAAATCCAGCTGCCGAGGAGAAGCTGATAAACCTAGGCTTGAGACTCGGTGGATTCTTCAGTGATGCCGGCTGGTACGCGAAAAGTGAACAAGTGTTGCTGGCGTGCAAACAATTATGCCTAGCGAACAATTCCACGCCTCAGAATTGGTGTAGAACGTTGGAATGTTGTCGAAAGTAAGATACGTTTGACGATATGATGCTCTGTAGCAAATTCGTATAAGTTTCTAACAAGAATTTAAATATTTAGGCTGCTGCATGTACAAGCGGCGTACTGCGAATTTTTACAAGCGGCGAAGACACACCAACTTGCCGTAGAACTGATAGAACAGTTAAAAAAGGCAGGTTATAACGATTATAATTATGCTGCTATTTATACTGAGTTCAGTATACTTTTTTATATGAAAAGCGAGTACGACGAAGCCTACAGGTATGTGTTACTTTTTTTTTTATAAATCTTACATCCTTACTAATTGTGCAATTAACGACGATTCAGATGGAGTATAGAAGCACTCAAGCAATTGAAGCCAGCGTTATCGGCACGTGTCACTGTTGATGTGTTGAGACAGGCAGCAAAATCGTGTGTATTAAAACGCGAATTCCAAAGAGCTGGTCTTTTAATTAGACAAGCTGTATATCTTGCTAAGGAAGTATTCGGTACGGATCATCCGGTGTACAGTAACGTCCTCATAGATTACGGATTTTATTGGTTAAACTTTGATAATATAATTAACAGTGTAAATCTTTATAAGGTTCGTACGTTTATAATATCGTGATCAATGCATCTCTCGTTCACCACTCTGACGTTTTGTTTTGTTACAGAATGCGTTAGCTATTAGAATAGAAATATTTGGTAAAATGAACTTGCACGTTGCGTTGGCGCACGAGGACCTGGCTTATGCTCTTTACGTATACGAGTATAGGTCTGGCGAATTTCCAGAGGCAAGGTAAATGATTCTGTTTAACTTATTACTCTTAACAATCTTTTGAAAAAAAGAAACAAGTCATACAATTTTGTTTCACTTTAAATGAACAGTGTTCACATTGAGAAAGCAATAGACATAATGTTAAACCTTTTACATGGGGATCATTTGTTGTTAGCGAGCGCGAAAAGAATAAATGCATTAATTCTCGAAGAAATAGCGTTAGATACTACGTCGTCGCCGTTGTCGAAACAAAATCTGCTGTTCAAGGCTGAATGCCTTCATTTGTCCGCCTTGCAATCGGCAAAAGAGGCGTTCGGCGAACGAAACGTACAAACGGCAAAACATTACGGGAATTTGGGACGTGTCTATCAAAGCATGAGGAAATGTAAGGTACATATGCCGCGTAAATGTGTGTAATTGAACGTCGATGACATATTACGATGATGACTCAGCTACATCTACGTCGTTAATCCTAGGAAGCTGAAGCGATGCATCTCAAAGCTATACGTATTAAAGAAGAATTACTAGGACCGGATGATCACGAAGTTGGATTAAGCATAGGACACTTAGCTTCCTTATATAATTATCATATGAACCGATACAGAGACGCTGAGAAACTTTATTATAGGAGTATCGAAATTAGTGCGTATATACTATATTTTTAACATTTCAATTAACACTTGTCATTTTTTTTTTTTTTTTTTTTTTTTTAGATTAAGTATAGGACACTTAGCTTAATTGTCATGTGAACCGATACAGAGACGCTGAAAAACTTTATCATAGGAGTATCGAAATTTTTAACACTTGTCATATATTTTTACCATAGGTTTGAAATTGTTCGGTAAGAGCTACAGTGGCCTAGAATACGATTACCACGGACTTTTAAACGTTTACACAAAGCTCAACGACTACAACAAAGTTCTAGAGTATGCAACAATACTGAATACCTGGAAAATGTTGAGAGATAAACATTTGGAATCGGAAGAGCCGACGATCGATCCTAAAAGACGGCCGCAACCGATCGATGAAGTGATCGAGACGTTTTTTTCTATGTAATATAGGTGTATATTAATGTTTTAATAATCATTATCACACGCCGGCTGATATACAATTCCAATTTTGTTGGAGTAACTCGGGCCAAAGTACGAATGAAAGTTTGCGAGTTACGTTATACTATTTAGGGTATCGTAAATCATATATTTTTGGCAGTATGTATCGTTAAGATTTCTCAAACATAGTCACATGAACTTCATGTTTCTTCTTTGTACCTCACCATTTTGTACGTATTAATTACTTTTACGACTAGTTTTAGCAGGAAAAAAAAATCAAGAATGTTTAGAGCTGAATGTTTTTGCGTCACGATCGATTATCAGCAGCATTTAGAACATGTTTGTTATCTCTTAAGATTTATACACGATTGTTTCTCGATTGATTTACAAAATATTAAACGAAAGAGAAAAAGTCTCTGATATTACTTGATTCATCGAATCAGATTATTTTATCGTAATCGTAGACGTAGTCTGATAAACCAGACTGTAATTATTTTTATAAAGTTTAATTGTAATTTTTATTCACAATCTTGTGAAATCAAATATGTGATATGTGATGTACTATTACTTTTTTCTTGTTTCTGTTTTGTTCCTATATTACAAATTGTAATAAATCTAGGTAAATTTTTTGGATTTCAGAATAATAAATTAATAATATAACCGGAATGTATGTACAGATTTACGCTTTTAGAATAAATGTAGAAATGACACTCGGTTTCTCTCATTTTAATACGGAAGACTCAAGCTGGCGACCCAATGAATGACAATGAATGAAATGTATAACGTAATTCTATACGAGACTTATTTTAATAATATCAATAACAAGATAGTAGATAAATATTCACAAATTTTTTGAATAACTCACGTACATTCAAAAGCTTTAATCTTTTTTAAATTACAATAAACATTAAGTAGTACATAATTTGTATTTACACGATATTTACTTTATCACTCCAGTTGTCAGGTAATAGGAATCGTATCTAGCTCCCTCTTGAACTAATAGCGTCTCTAAATCTTCCTGAAAGTTTTCAAAATGAGTGATACATTGTCAACTGTTTGGATACTCCAAAAATTCATTGACTTGGTAAATTACCAAATTGATATTGCACATCTTGTCGAACTGAGTTTCTTTAGAATATTTAATCAGGTGTGTGTGGTGGTTCTTGACTAAAATATGGTGCAGTATCTTGTACCAATAACGTATGGCAAACATCACAGACTCTGGATGGTCTTTGTTTCGGTCCACTTTTCACAACGTGTGAAAGGCATGATTGACAAAATATATGACCACAATGGCGACAATGTACCTGCAACGGGAGATTTTTTTTATCAGCGATCAGGCTTTAGATATGAATCGTAGATAATTAAAAACATTTATCAGTATCACCTTTTTCTTAGTAACGGTGAAGGTAGTATGACAACTGGGACATTCTTCCACATCCTCTTCATGTTGCCATCGTACCTCGCTACCAGCTTGTCTAATTCTTTCTAGTTGAACCTGCGATCAATATCAACGTAAATAAACGTTATCTTTTATCAGTTAAGAAATCGAATTTATCTTAATCGTTCTTTGTACCTGTAAAGACTGCGACAATCTAACAAAGTCCTTTTGAACCGCTTCACTATTATCTAGCTCTTGTTGAAGGCTGGTAACTCTCTGCCGTAGCTCAGCCACTTTCAACTCTGCCTGTTTATTTTCTTTTAAAACAGTATCTAATTGTTTTTCTAATCGTTCGAGCTTCTCCTCTCTTTCGACAAGGGATCGATGATCTCGCACGTATTTGTCTAGCTGCGTTCTGTAAAACGTTGTTACTGAAATTACGAGAATTCGGCGCTTAGCGAAAAATTAGAACGAGCCAGAAAACTTGATCAGTGATTACCTTAAACCACTAATTTCATTTTTTAATACCAGTATCTCTTGTTCCTTTACTCTACTTTCCTGTTCCATTTGTTCGTGAAGCAAGGTCACTTCATATCGCAACGTCTCCTCCTTCTCTTGCGCAACCTCTTGAGCAACTTTCGCAGTGATCAGATCCTCCCGCATTTTCAAAAGGCTAACGTGCAACTCCTCGACGTTGTTCGGCATATTGATACTCTCGCTCTGCAGTTGCTGGGAATGCTTGCTATGTTTGCCGACCAAATTTTCGTTCTCCTTTTGTAGCCTGCAAATATTCAAGCGAAATTTTGTCAGATACGCCAGGAGAAAGATGTAATCTCATTTTACATCGAGATTCGGAAGGAAAAATAGCGAAATAAAAATAACAGCAACAGTTATATTAAAAATTTTCTTACACGATAAGGTGCCTTTGCACTTCCTCACGGCCGCGTGTCAATTTCACGAGCTCATCCTTCACGTTCCTCTGAACTTGCTCGAAGATCCTTTTCAGCTCGGTTAATGTTTGCTGCAACGTTTGCGAGGTAACAGTGAGCTCTGCTACTTTGATTTTATGCTCCTCCTTCTTCTCGTTCCACTTCTCCTCCATCTCTTTTCGAAACTCTACCTCCTTGGCCAAGTCCTCCTTCTGCACTTGCAACATCCGCTCGGAGTCTAACTGCTGTTTCTCTAATTCTTTGGCAGCTGCCTGCATCTTGACTAATTGCGCCTCGTAATTTGCGCACATATCACACACTGATTCGGAGGAGCCAGGAAGTTCCTGCTGCTTCTTCTGCAACTGTACTTCCTTGCACTTCTGAAGTTCGTCGTCCGTCGCCCTTAGCTTCTCCTTCAAGGCTTTGATCTCCTCCTCGAGTGGCACAACCAACGAGCGTAGAACCTCCGCATCCTCCTGCGCCTGCGAGGCAAAGATCTCTGATCTATTCGCGTTGTAATATTAAGATTGAAAAGGAAACATAAAAAGCAAGCAATAAAATGAACGCTTTGTAACGACACTGTTCGAAATGATTCATGAACACTTTTCTGGAATGCAGCGCCGCTAGAAAAACACATTGCAGAAAAAGTTCAAAAATCATACGTCTTTATGCTTACGTACATATCTTTTTACCTTCCTCATGCTCTCCTCAAGATTGTCGGGACCTAAGGACAAAGCATCTGCGCCTAATTGAGAAACTACTTTTCGAGCTAGCGTTTTCGTTACTGTAGAGAGTGATATCTGCGGGCCGTCCACTGGCGGATCCCTTGGCAACTGCGACTTCAATAATACATTCTCCTCTTGCAGCTTAGAAAGCGTCATTTTCAATTTAATCAGTTCAGCATCTAACTGCTTGCGCGAACAAGAGGATTCCTCCATCGTTTCGTGTATAACCCTCTGCAGAGAAGCTATCTCCTCCTGCGCTTTTCTTTTCTCGAACTGCATGTCATTCTGAATCTTCAGGTCGGCTACGACCAACTGACTCTTTGCCTCGTCCAATTCATTCTTCAACTTGGCGTTCTCCTTTTGCAGACATGTGTTATCCTGCAGTCTTCTTTTCAGCTCCTCTGCAATGCCAAATATTTACACTATTTAACGTAAAGCTTGTTCTCTATGTCCTTGCCTCTGTTTACTAACACCTAGTTCGACCTACCTTCCTTCTGAAGGAACAGCTCCTTCATCTTGGCTCTCTGAACATTAAACTCCTCCCGCATCTTGATATTCTCCGATTCCAGTCGATTCACCTTCTCACGCAGGTCCTCTAAATTGCAACAAAAGCTTTGCAGTGAAATTGGCAATATTGGATGAAACAGAGTACAAGCTAGAGCACAAGAGTGAAAACAAATGTAAAAGAATCTCCAGTGTTGTGTTTCTGCGTGCATTTTCATACTCGTTTCAAACTTTTACTAATACAGTCCTGTAATTGCGTCTCGTTCTAAATGCAGATGAAATTCCAAGATATTCGGCTACTGGGAATGTCACACGTCGTACGTACCGCTTCCATTCATGTTGATCGTATTGTCCTGCGTGTGGTTCTCCATCGTTCCGATTCTCAACTGTCGAGTCCCTGAGTCAGGGTGGGTCACTGCCTTTCGCGCACGATTGGAAAACGTGTGATGATGTGCTCCGCGACCGAGTCTCCCGATGACATTATGACACACGTGCCGACGCGCCAGCCTCCGGAGCTCACTGACTCGTTCGCACCATCGAGACGACCGGGACCGAAGCGACGCGCGTTAGCCCGTGGACGACGGAGTTTCTCGTCCACGCGAAACGAGGAAATAACAACGTCGACGTGAGATTTAGCGGTCCGCCGAGCGGTGCGTGTTATCAGTCACTTCCTCGTCGATCGGTATCGATACTTTTGAACGGCACGTACTCGATAATCGAATCCTCCAGAATCGATTGCCCCGTCGACGGCTCTCGATCGAGAACAGTTTCGAAATGTGCACGCCGTTCTAACGAACAATGTCCATTACAAACGTAATTTACTCGTGGATCGATAGTACTTACGATCGGTCGACGCGTTGACGTAACGCTGGACGCGCATCGACGCCGGTTTGACAAAATTCGCTCGAGTTACGTGACGTACGGAGATGTATTTTTAGGTTATGTATAACTCGATTGTAAATCGAGCTTGAACGAGTGCGAATACATACATATTTCGTTTCTGTCTATTAATTGTAATAAACTGAATTATTACTTATTGTTAATTTGTAATCTATGATTCTGTTATCTGTTTAATAGATCATTGATATTTAAGTATTGAAATATTTCTATTATCACGTCTCTGTTCTGTGAATTGTGTATGTGTATGTATACAGGGTGTCCCGTAACTATAGTTACAACAATATAGGTTGAAGGTGATTCTACTATATGCGAAAGAATAAGTCAAAAAGAAGGGACAAAATAAAATTTTCCAAACCTAACCTAAACTTTTCGTTTTCGAGATAATTAAGCTTACAAGTTGATCGAAGTGTTGTACGAGTGAATTTAGCGAATTGTCACAGACGTGATAAAAAAGAATAATTAACAGGAGGTTATTTTACGCGCGAAAATAAGAAAAAAACGGAAAAATTTAAATTATTATATATATTACTATTATATAAATGTATATTAAAATTTTTGTGTCAGATGCTTCGTTTTCGAAAAGATTGAATTGAAAATTTATCAAATACACGTATATCAAGACTATTACCAACGAAACAAATTCAAAGTCTATTTCTCTTGAAAATGCCGCCTTAAACGAAAACAATTTTATTCTACACTTTTCATTTATTTTTGTATTCTATTATTATACAATATCTTGAATATCAATTATCTTATGCGGAATTAATTAAATTCGAGTATACTTGATAAATTTTCAAATTCGTTTTTTCCTCGACCAACAAAGAAAACGTTCTTTAATAAGAAAATGTTCTTTGTTTTCGACTCGTTATCTCGGTTGTACCACCACTTATGGAACACTCTGTATATATATAGTTATTTATAGACATTTATATATATATACATATATATCTGTAAACCTAATATATGCATCTTGTAACTTGCATATTACTAAAGCTAACTTTACAACTAATGTCATAAATCTTACAATATTCTTATTAATATATACAATGTAACAGTAATATTGGTAATATATCATACAACTTTTATACATGTATAATATTTACTGTATAAATATGCTGTTCATAATATTTGTTACATTATTGCGTAATATTTATTTTAAACATGTGTGCAACAAATCCTGAAAGTTTTCAACCTTCCAGCCTGAATCGAGAAGCTATTCTAATTTTCCCTCAAGTTTCATTGATTATTGGATACTTTCGATTAAATTCTAATCCACTCTAATTTTTTTCAAATTATCAATTCAATATTATCAAATTATTTTCAATAATCTACAATTCTACGCGAGAGAAATTTCGACGATGTTATATGAAATTGATAAAATTTTATATCAATTTTAAAGTGTTGAACAGAGATCTCATCGAAAATCAATCAAAAATTTGAAGAACGTAAAATTAACATATGTATTATTGCGATCATACGATTTCGCAACAAAGCGAGCGTGAGAACTAATTGCCCATGAACGAATCCGTGAATCACGTTGTGACGTGACTGTGACCAACATTCATCATCGCTATCTACCCCCTCTCCTTTGCGAAGGAGAAGCCACGATTACATTACGAGCACGTAGTTCGCATCAGAGTAATGCAATAAATATCAGTAAGTTTTACGAATTCGGTCGATGTGGCATGCATAATGAAAATAGCACCGAGATAAATATACCCAATTATACGTTAACGATCGCAAGCTGGTCGGAGAAATCGTTCTAAGGTAACGAATGCCGCCGCCATGAGGCAATTTATTGATGTTTTGTAATTTCCATGATCGGGGAAAGAAAAAGCTGAAACACACACATATACATGTCTATGTATATGTGTGTGTTTCTATGTATACATGTATATATCATACATCTACGTTTCTATGTATATATATATATATTCGCAGGTAGAAGAGTAAAATCTCGGAACGTTAGCCTTGAAGTTACTTTCAGTTGCAGCTCGGGGCGACTTTTCAAAGAGCTGCCTGTTGCAATTACAGTCTCAAGATCGGAGCGCATCGCATTTAGTTGCCCGTAATGGACGTACCAATAACAACCGATTGAAGTCTGGAATTCTGCAAATTCTTTCTGTATATACGTATCAGTGAAGCATGATTGTTGTACCGATGCAATTTTCAAACGTTTGTTTGTAATCTTTGAAAGGTAAGGTCGCCATTGCGGTTTTTGTCAATTTGCGCAGTTGCTTGGCAAAGTCAATGCTTTGTTTCTCTTTTCTTCTAGAGTCATTCCGTGTGTGCATTGTATACTGAGTCATTGCTATATTGCAGTTGTATATAGTATCAACTTGCAATGTCATTCACTATATATGTTGTATTTTTCATTCCATTAAATGGCCAGTGATGTTAAGCAATTTCAATTTCGAGCTTTTGATTTCTGATTGTTGACACAGTTGATGAAAGGTGTTTGCAACATTCTCAGAATAACACCGTTAGTTCATCCCTCATCATGAATACATTTTGGAAAGAACACAAATTGGCAACGACTGGTCCAGCTATCATGAAGAGTTTGGACACAACATGTATCTGCAGCAAACATATACATCATCCCAGCCGTGATTCCATAAATGGAAATGGAATGGAGAATGGGATACACATGAAATCTCAGTGCAACCAACCTAAAAGTTTCTTGTTGATAGACGGCCAGGAATATCTGAGGGTTAACAGTGCTGAACAATTCATGGAAAAGTTAAATTGCACTGATAAAGATCTGGAAGTAAAGGTGGTGTCTATCTTTGGCAATACCGGTGATGGAAAAAGTCATACTTTAAATGAAACGTTTTTCAAGGGGAAAGAAGTGTTTGAGACCTCAAACGATCAAGGTTCTTGTACTTTAGGTGTTTGGGCTGCGCTTGATCCTGTTCTTAACGTGATATGTTTGGATACAGAAGGTTTATTAGGTATGTATTATTTAATATGTATTTATATTTGTTTAATGATTATCTTGATGTAATTTATCTGTCTTAGGTATAACCTCTCATGAGAATGAAAGAACGAGACTGTTACTTAAAGTTCTTGCTGTGTCTGATGTTGTTGTCTATAGAACACAATCTGAAAAGCTGAATAGAGATTTGTTTACGTTTCTTGGTACTGCGTCGAGAGCATACAGTCATCATTTTCAAGCTGCTTTGCAAGCAATAGGACAAAGGAAAGGAGTTCAAGGCTCCTTGAGTGCTCTGGGACCAAGCATTATAGTATTACATGAGACTAGATACACCAAACCTTTGACCAACAGTACATATTGCCACATTCTCAGATTAACAGTAATTTCAAAATAAGAGTTTATCCGCAAAACGAAATAAAATAATTAAATCATTTATTGTATCATTAACGTGCTATTTTTTTTTTTATGGCAGATGGTTTAGAAAACGCGGAGGATATTCTTCGGACCCGTTTTGTTCAAATGAAGCTTGAAACTGAAGCGTTCAATTCCATAAAATACGTGGGTGTACAAAGAACAAATTCTATGACTGATTATGAACTTTTGCAAACAACCATTAAAAAAGAATTGGCCAACACTACTGTCCGATCAACCAGAAAGCCACATTTAGTTTACAACACATTGAAAATTTTGAACGAGAAATTTTCAGGAGAAATGGAGGATTTTTCTATTTTGTTTCCCGATCAGTATTTCACCTGTCCTGTTAAGTGTCTCAGCTGTGGGTCCAGATGCAACAGCAGTATGGGACATCTTTTAGAGGGAAAAGCTCACACTAGCGAGAACAAGTTGGTCTTGCATTTAATTATCACTCGCTCAGTGTAGTACATATGTATTAAAAAGTATACTACCGATATATGTTTCATTAGGTGTCGATACCAGCATCAGTATGAAAACGTAGTATATATATGCAAAAGATGTCATAGCAATGGAAATGAAGTTAAAGTTGTGAAACGAATACAAACTGAAAATGACAACAGCTGGTACGGGTTAGTTAAATATGCGTGGTCAGGAGATGTAATAGAGTGTCCACATTGCGGAGAGATATACAGGAGCCGTCAGTATTGGTATGGTAACAACAATCCAGAAGATCTTGCCGTTCGTACAGAAATCACACACGTGTGGAATACGGTACGTAGATAACAAGAAAAGTAATTCCATTGCGTTTTTTTTTTTATTTTTAATTAATTATTTTTTCCAGGCAAATAATTCAGCAATAACACAAAATACAGCACAAAGAGTAGTCGACGGTGTATCGTACATTACCGAAGCTGTAACCAATGTTTCGTTGCAACCAACTAAAGTTTTCTCGGCATGGATTGCGGATCAGGTTGCCCCATCCTATTGGAGGCCGAATAATGAAATAAAGCACTGCCACAAGTGTAAGACGTTATTTGGACTGACCGATACGAAACACCACTGTCGAGCGTGTGGCGAAGGCTTCTGTGAACAGTGTTCATCCAAAACGAAATGTGTTCCATCCAGAAATTGGCACACACCGGTACGAGTTTGTGACATCTGTTACAACAAGGACGAACCCGTTGAATCTGCAGAAGACGTCAACGCTAGAAAAGTATCAGAGCAAGTGGTATCTACTATTAATGCAGTTGGTACTGTTTTAAACTATTCAAAATGTAAGAGGACATATATTTCAGAAGAGAAGCGTAATCGCGTCTGGATACTTGTACTAATGCTGATTAATTTTTAATCCATTTAGCGTTTATCAAAGATACAGTTCGACCGTCTTATTGGGTCCCAGACTCGGAAATCGTCCGTTGTTGCATATGCTACCAAAAGTTCTCCATGTCTCTCACTTTACACCATTGCAGAGACTGCGGACGCGGAGTATGCCAAAAGTGCTCGCAACATCGTAAGCCTGTGCCACACAGAGGATGGGACAAGCCAGTACGTGTCTGCGACTCGTGCATAAAAATTGTCTAAGAAACGTTGGCGAACGTCGATAGAAGAGAGCATTGATGATTTCTTTGAAATATCAATCGATCTGCACAATATACATTGACGAATACTTCTCAGACTTTGTACGAGTTGCTTGTAAATTCATAAACGTTGTTTGCGTAATTTTTATTTTTCTTCGGGCAATGTTGGAATTCCTTCTCGTCAAACGAGCAAAAAAAAAGAGAAAGAAAAAGAAAAAGAAATTAATATTTTAATACAGTATTGTAAAAAGCGTTTCCTATAAATTGTGCCATGAGTGTACCTGTCTTTTTTATAAAATGTGTTTTTCAGAGAATGGCGGTAATTTAATGTTAAAAAAGAAAACCGTGTTCTGTGAGAGCAGGCTGTTAGTAGAAAATTATAATATTCTACGAACAGAGTATGGTGCAGTACGTTGTAGCAATATGTAAATATAATATAAATGGAGAAGTTGTAGAAGTATGGAAATATAATACAATAGCGCAATCGTATTTATCGACACGATGAATCGAACACTGTTATCAGTATCGCGGTTTACTGGGCTGTGACTGTTTTTAGATTCCGAAAACGAGCATTTATCCTTTTATCATGTAGCGCCCAGCGTATCCAGCTATTGCAGCTATCTATTTTATAATTTGAAAATGAACATTGCTTTTCGATAGATACTGTAATAAAGAAAAGAGAAGAAATAAATTTAGATTTCATTGAAAACGGGATTTTATTATCGTCTGTAATAAAAAAAACTACACCCGTAGATCGTAATATAAACCGAATGAAACGTCTTGTGAAAACAAGACGAGCTTTCTTCGCTAGAATGCCTCGTTGAAAATCGTATTTTCGCGGGTAACTGACTAAGTACGATTAATCGATGTCGAAGATGCGATACGAAATGTTTCGGTAACCACGTGATGACGTCAAAACATGGCGTCTCAATCAGCTGGGTGTTGTGTAGAGTGTGCCTGAGATGCCCGTCTTCAGAAAACCAACGGAGACCGCCGTCTGTCTACTCCGATACGTGAGTTCTTTCTTAAAAAAAAAGCAAAAGAAACAAAGAAACCTCGTATTGCTCAGCATCGATGGCTTCTGACGCGAAATTGAAACGCGGCCTCGCCAATCCGGACACACTAGGTTAAAAAACCCCGAAAAGACGCAAAACGCTGTTTCACCTCTTGAATATTCCGACGTCTGGTTCTCGTCGTGCAGAACACGAGCAAAGAATCGGCATCTACTGGGAACGTTGTGCAAAGTGTTCGTCGATTGATCAATATTGTTTAAACGCTCGAGAAACGTCTGAATTCAACGACCTGAAAAATGACGCGTACCGTGAAAATACGCGAAATATGGTCGACGGAGGAGTGTAGTCGGTGCATTTAAACCTCGCCTCTGTAACGAGATGCCGATCGTCCTCTCGTCGTCGTGATCGTCGCGACGCGTGACGGAGTGCGTGCCGTGTTGTGTGCGAGCGATGCCGTAGCCATTTTCATGTTTGCTCCAGTTTCGTAATCATTATCGGCTCCATGTTTGAATTCAACAAGTAACGCAGTGACATGTCTCGCTTGTTCCCGAATTCTCGTCCCCATGTCTCCCGTTATCCCGTCTCGCATTCGTCGACGTTCTCGCCTCGCGTATCCGCGACGTCCTTCTCTGGGAAACGACGACGAGCCGCGAGCCTCCGAACTTGAAACTCATACGCCTCCAAATCTGTTTATCACGTTCCACGTACCCTTTACATTGGGCCTCCTTCAGTCGCCTGTTTAAAAGGAAAAAAGAAAAACACATGCACACACGTACGCACGCACGCACGCACGCACACAAAGGTATATTGCATTTTCAAAAGTGTTGTTAGATAGTGTTTTTCGATCGATCCCCCCGTTTGCTCGCGATATGGCGAAAAACGTGTCGAAGAGAGCGGCGACTAGGCGACGCCATATTTATTTTTTTCTTTTTTTTTTTTTTTTTTTTTTTTTTTTTTTTTTTTTTGAAGATTTAAAAAACACGTCGCCACCATCGCGAGAAATTCCATGGAATCCGAAGAAAGATAACGAGTTGAAATGTGGTGAACAGCGCGACGAGCATCTCGGCATATTCGTTGATTACGGCAAAGTTTATTTCCGATTGCAATGTGTTTCCCGACAGCGGGCGGCCATTTTGTCGCTTGCTGGCGGATAAACAAATGACGACGTCGATGATCTGGGTTCGAGGCTACAGGCGCGTCGCATGCGCGGTAATTCAATTTCGCTTCAACTCACGCGTCTCCTCTTCCGTAATTAAACGGTATTCCCCGTGCGATACCGAAAATAGAAAACGAAACGAACGTCTCTATTTGAGACAAAACCTCTCTCTCTCTCTCTCTTTCTCTCTCGCTCTCAATCTGTACGGTTTACTTTCGCATCTCGTTTGTTTTTACGCATTTTTTACAGATACAAAGTCACGATTCGAAACGAATACGTTACACGTGTCTCATTTGTGTGTGTATGTGTATATGTATATGTATATGGTATTTCGAAATTGGATTTTGCTTTGCGCAGATGCACGTGACTAGTACTTTCGTGCATACATAATTATTCATCAGCGTCGCGACGATGTTCGGCGCCTCGCGATGTTTAACCTCTTAGCTGTGAATGATACGAGACTATACTCGTCATGAAGAAATAGCAATTTTTTATGCAATGACAAGTATCGAGAAAAGTATAACAATTTGTTATTTGAATTAAATTTCTTGTGCAAAGTGAAACATATTTGTAAATTTTTAGAATATTGTCAGACTAAACTTTCTAAATATTTTCTTGCTATTAATATTAATCAAGTCAAACAATGAGATTGTTGATTTTCCAAAAAAAAAAAAAAAAAACTAGTTATAAGTTTTAACTAATTTAGTTCAATTTTACAGCAGCTGTACGTACTCTGTATTTGACGAGAGCGTTCGTCGTTCTAGAGCGACACAATGCGGATACACACTTTTAAAAATGGCACCACAGCTGAGAGGTTAACGAGTGAAGTGGAAAGTCTTAAATTCTTTCTTTTCGCTGGGTTAGGGACAACGTTGATCTCTTTTTTTTTTTTCTTTCTTTCTTGATTAAAGAGATCCAACTTTTGCCCCGAAACTCTTACTCGTTTATTGGGTGTAAAGGCGCACGTTGCTAGGATCGTGAGAAGCTGTTGCTTGGTAACAGTATTTCTGCCTCGTTGGCGACCGAAGCTCGTCGATTCTTCGCCGCTTCACGGATCAAACGTCCCTCCTCCTCGAAACGAGCCGAGCAACTACCAGTAACGAAAATATAACCTTAGTTGTTAGTGACCTTCAAGATGATTTTAAGGGACTTGAAAAGAACCGGTAACTCTCGCTGTCTCTCCTCGAGTCCACGTGACCAAAAACGAACATTGCGTTACCAAAGTATAAAGTACACCAAAGTATAGTTTTTGTATATCTAGTTTTAGTATCCAACGGGGAAAAAAAAAAAAAAAAACGGAGGAGACTGTAGGCTGAAGAGATGCGAGCGAGGAGGATAGCAAGGTTAATTGAGAACCGGCCGTGTCTCTGTTGCTGTTTGGTATTAACGCAACTTTTGTTTTGCAGTGACGAAGAAGGTACTTGACCCAGTATGCCGCCAGATAGACCGGACGCGTCAGGCGTGGAGACCGGCATAGGACTGAGCAGCACGCAGGTTTTCAACTTCGGGGAAACAGTGTACACGATGAAGGAGAAAGAAAATGCGAGTGCTTTTGTCGAGACGAATTCAACCGAGGAACTTTCTATGTCCGACAAATCTGTCGAGAAGAACAGCCAGTCGGACGATGATCTGACCTCGTTGAGCTGGCTTCATCAGCAGAACTTGTTGAAGGGTTTGGACATTTCAAATCCGACGAAAGACACGAAGAACGAAAACGCGTTGAATAACAATGTCTGCGACGATACGGCAGACTTCTCTGAGAACACCAATTCTGTATCGAGTTTAGACGATGGTTACTGCCCAGGTAATTTCCAATCTTTAGCTTGTAGCTGTTACAACAACAACGACAATGACAATGATGGAATGTAATTCTCATTTTTTGTTTCAATTTTTCGCAGCAGATAATAGTGGCAAGATAAATAACACGGCGTCGCATGGTAATAGTCAAAACTATCAACATTCGAATAAAAATGGTCAAAAATCAATGCAAATCTTTCAGGAATCTGTAAAAAGTCATTACAGCACCTCGCAAAACAATCAGACGAAGATATCCCTGAACAACAATAATCTGCCAGTCTCAAATCGCAACAAACACCCAACTCATATACCATATGATCCTCACTTGCATAGAAACAGTAAACCGCCATATTCATTTTCTTGTTTAATTTTCATGGCTATTGAAGATAGCCCAGTAAAAGCTCTACCAGTCAAGGAAGTATATGCTTGGATATTGGATCACTTTCCATATTTTAGGAACGCTCCGACTGGGTGGAAAAATTCTGTTAGACATAATCTAAGCCTAAATAAATGCTTCCGTAAAGTAGAGAAAGCACCAGTAAGTGTTACATGTCATAATATTCGTGAGAAGAAAAAAAAAAAAAGAGAGAGAGAGAGAGAGAGAGAAAGAAAAATCGTCTCTCTTCTAAAAATAAAAAAAAAAATTTAGTGAAACGTCTTTCCTTTTAGAATTTGGGCAAAGGTTCGCTATGGATGGTAGACGCCCAGTATCGTCCGAATCTGATACAAGCGTTATCCCGCGCTCCTTTTCCACCTCCAACCGCTCAAACTTTGTCTTCCCCTGAAAAACCACAAAAGAAGAATACCGGTACACGTCTACCTGATCCCATTCTGTTTCCATACCTCTCCAAAAGACTGGCATCGAGCAACATTACCGACAACACAGACACTGAAGTAGATAGCGATGTAGACGCAGCTGCAGCCGCTATGCTTTCCTTTAAACACGGACCCATTATTTTAAATCACAATAAAGGTAAAGTATCTGATGAAGGAGATGACCGAACTTGCCGAACGAACATTACATTCGATAACTCATTCAATTCTGTTGCAGATCGTAAACGGAAAATACCGGAATCCGAGATATTGGTTCCTGTAATCACCAGGAGCTCCAGCGAGGACCACACTTACAGTTGCATTACCTCAGTCAGGCAAGAAAGGTAAGGATGCCATTAATCAACAACTTTCGTCTGGCAAAACAACTTTGTAGATAATAAATTGTACGTGTTTGTTTCTCAAGTAAATATCCAAGGAAGGAAACAAATCCCGATTTCGATGAGCAGCGGAAAATAGCGGAAGGCGCGGACGCGCTTTTAAATCTAGCTGGTGTTACCACACCGCTCAATCAGAATAGAACGCATCATGTACAAGGTATTAACTCGACGCCAAAGTCCGAGGGTACGTCGAAGCTGAAAAAACGTTCAGCCTCGAATGATTATTCGAACATACCAGAGAAAAGACGTAAGCATTGGCCAAAGTGGAGTGAAGGGAAGCGGTATTTAAAACAAATTATATAAGGATACTTCGGTTATAATGTGTACATACGTAGCATCGCAAATTTCCTATTTTTCTTTTCCATATTCAAATGCGAACTTTGAGCTCAAAATTCTATCCTCGGTATGAATTTCATTGACAATGGACTTAAATGGTGCGTCGTTGACGATGAATCTGTTGTCTCTTTGGATAAGAATTTGATTAGATTTGTTAGACATCTAAGAAGAAAGAGTGAGAAGAACGCGATGTGTTCTATCGAATTAGGAGAAAAGAAAAAGCTCTATTAGGTGCATTTCTATTTAAAAGATTAAAAAAAAAAAAGAATAACGACAATGTAAGGGTGGCGAAAGGAAAGAAAAAATTGGCGGTCGCTCAGGGTTAGAACTCGCTATATGCCAAAATGAATATTCAATAGCACTAAGCAACAAGCAATAATAGAAAGATAGCGTTAAAAGGTGGAAAATTACTTTCTCAAGGTATTGTTAAGACATGAATACAATTATAAGTGGCTCATGGAACATCAATGAGAAAACAAGAAAACAATATCGCGTACTAAAACTAAAATAACGATAAACTTTTTAGACCTGTTGTGACAATTATACATATTAATTCATAGAGAGTTTAATTAATGATAATAGAGTTCTATATTAGGTTTTTTGTAGATATGTATAGAAATATAATTGATATCTATTCGATAGAGAAATTGATAATATATTTAAAAAAAAGATTATATATATATACACACACACACACACACAGACGCAGACATACACACACGCGCGCGTTCATTCACTTTCACTCGCATATATACACGTTCATGTTCACATACTCATTCATTTACACTCAAAATACATCTGGTCATATACGCAATTGTATGTGTGCAAAATGTGTGCCGCGAAAAGCTATATAACGAAAAGAACTTTAAAAAAAGAAAAAAGAAGGAAACAAAAGTCGAGGTACACTGAATATGGATTTGAAATGAACAATATTATCATTTCATGCCTTTTTCTACTCTCTTCGTGGCTTTTGAGATGATTTTGAACAATGCTGTACATATGTAGATCCTGTAATGTATGCACAGACCAGTTTAGAAAAAAATTTGTTGAAACATCAATATATATAGATATATATATACATGTAGCGTCGAATTGATAAGTATCGATTGGAAGAAATGTATAAAGGTATAAGGCAAGAGTGTCATCCTATTTTTATAAAAAAAGAAAATAAAAAAACAAATATATCTATAATATTAAGAGATCTTGTGAATACCTGATAAATAATGAAGATGTATCTGAAATCGATGAACTGGTCTTGTATACATTGATATTGTAGTTCTATATAGAGAGAACGTATATTTTTACAGGGCACTGCCCGCGTGATAAAAGCTCTTCCTAATAATTGCTAAAAAAAAAAAGAAGAAAAAAGAAAAAAAAATTATGAAAAAGAAACACAGTTCATTAGCTTAAACCATTTACTAATTATATCTTGCGTGACACTACAAACACAGCATGGTAGCGCAGCCTAAGTAATTCCATGTATTTACATGCCATATATATAATACAAAACCTTCGTTAAAAGGGATAAAACGTGAAATGCATAATCTTGGTTTTGAATAACGAACGTGTAAAAGTGAGAGCACACACTCTTAAAGAAAAAAACGAATGAACTTGGTTACCAATTAAAATGTGGCGAAATTTTTTCGATCGGAGACGTTTCTAGTCTTACGATTACACTATATATATATACACATATATATGTATAAAATGGAACGATATCAGTTATTAGGTTGATAATGATATTTAAGCGTCACAAATGCTATTAACAGGTAAATTGTTACTTGTAATATATGTTACTGCTGGCTCAGATACCTTTCGAAATGTGTACATGCGAGACTCATTATTGTCGCTTCTTAAAAAAAGGTGCAATTTAGTTTTAACTTATTAACCATGTACTGTTTATTCTCTAACGTTTACTCTCTAGTTACTTTCCAAGTCGGCGAAGTGCTGATGATAATTTTCAGTCAGTAAAGTTATTGCACTTAAGAACGTTACGCTAAAATAAAAGTGTTAGATGTTATTAACGTGCGAGAATGACGAGAGTGGAAAGTAATTAATTTTTAGCATCACAAAAGCGGATCGACGATACGATAAATATTGAAAAAGAGAAAAATGGGCAAATATCGAATATAAGGCGCGCTGCCAAAAAATTTTATGTGATTGTAGCTAGTCAGCTACAAAGGGAAAATATCCACGATTATAAAAAAAAAAAAGGTGCAAGGAAGAATGCCATGTTTATACGCGATCGAGGGAACTTCAGTTTTTGAGAGAAATATTATATACATTTCACCGTAAAATTATTCTATTTAGCACACACACACATATTTATATAATATACAGAAATATATATCTATATATATATATATATATAATATATTAAATATGCTTTAGAAACAAAAGAAAAGCAAGCACGTGTTCGGTAGCGGGCAGTTCTTTTTCGAAATTTGTATACGCACGAGCAAGACCAGTTTTTGTAGACTTTACGTTTTCTATTGTCTGTGATATTATTGCAAAAGTGAACATACCTTGTTGTTGTTGTTGTTAATTATATTTTGGTAAAACAAGTTTTAGAGCTTTATAAGTTTTATCGTTTAGAGAAGGGGAAAGAGGGGAAAATGAGGAATGGAAGAGTGACACTTTTCTGATATTAATTGGCATTCTTGCTGACACCTACACATTCTGATCTATAGATAGACAGAATGGCATCATTGAAACTAGCAATATATTATAAATATTCTATTATATATATATACATATATATTGAAAGTAATATCACAGTTTTCACACGCTATTTGTTGAAAATTTTTAGTCCTAGCTTTTGTTTGCTATGACTGAAGATCTGTTCTTCCATGTAGTTTATTCTAATCTAAATAAATTAGGGGGTGGGATGCCATTTATAAGGATAGTGACATAGGGTTAATCGATCCGTTACAAATTAGAATAATCGATTAGCAAAGTGAATATAAAGCAATATGTACCAGTATATCCTGACATTGGGCAAAATACTCGTTAGTCAGCCGGTCCGTACAAAACAAAAAGCAAAAAAAAGAAAAAGAAAAAAAAAAAGAAATGTATCTTCATCTACTACAATATGTACAAGTCAATGTTACAGCGCGCGTTTGTATAGAGAGAAATAAGTATACAAAAAAACTGTAAAAACTCTAATCGTACAAGATAGTTAACTTATAGAGTATTTTTTATGAAGTATTATTGTAGCGTAAATTGCGATATAAGACCGTCATTTTTCGTAAGCTCGCATAATCCTTAAACGCATACAAATTATTAATTTAATGCAACATTAAAAGATCGTTGTTTCCTATATCAAATAAGACCGGCTGATACTAAATGAAATAAAAAAAAACACCGTCGACAACATAATAGCAGAACACCAAAAAAAAAAAAAAAAAAAAAAAAAAAAAAAAAAGAAAAGAAAAGAAAAGAAAAAGGTAAAGAAGCATCAAGTATAAGAAGCAAATCATGATAAATCATCGCATCGCGACTAGCCACGGACAATCAAAATGTATAACATGGTGTTTAATTTGCTTCCATTACATGACATCGTGCCAAACGCAGAAATCATTTATTTTGAGGAACAGATGTTTATTTATATGTATATCTACAAGTTGTATATTGTATGAATTTTGTTGTATGTAATATTATTATTATTATTATTAATATTAATATCATTATTACTCATTTTAAAATGGAATACATTGTAAAATGTTTGTTAAGTTTTTGACCTTGCTTACATAATGGAGTAAAAAAAATATTTAATATTTTAGATTGTAACCAAAATAGGTTTTTATTAATGAAAAGAATGTGAAAAAAAAGGAGAAATCAAATTTGGGTAGAATTGATTATTTGAATTTGCATCCTTTTCAATATGACATACTACGATATGTAATCTATCTATATATGTATGTGTATGTACATAAACATATATATACATATATATATACATACATACACACACATATATACATAACTACAAAGGAGGTTATTGATCACAAAGAAGTGTAAAAGAAAAAAAAGGCAGAAATCAATTGTTGTTAATTAATGTTACTTTGAATACAATATACTAATATATATTTCTATATTTCCACTCTTAAATCATTTATATCTGTGTCATACAACAGAAAATTCTTTTCAATGAACAAAAGACTCGGTACATTATAGTTTCTGTTCCGTGAAATTGTAATTGGCGCGTTTCAAGTTTTAAAGATGGCGCTGACCACGGGAGCGTGCCGTGCACGATATCCAATATTCCACAGCGAAAAATTCCCTCTTCATGATCACCCTGAAACCAACGAAATCGCGATATAAACTCAAAATTTCTTTTTTTCCACTTTCTCCTCGCGTTTGACAATTTTCTGGGTGTTCGATCCTTGAGATAGCTCACCTGCGTTCATCAACCCGATTCGAATAGCACTTGATCACGTGACAGCGACGTACCAACCTGCACGTGAGTACCTAGATCGAGGCATACGTACGTCGGTTACTATACTTTATCGCGGTTCAAAACCCGTCGGTCTGCATTCCAGTGTGCTGGTGGACGCCAAGCGTCGTATTCTGTAGGAGGTCGGACTCGGCAAGGCTCGCGACGACCGTTCTGGAGAAAGAAAAAAAAAAGAAAAAAAAAATGAAGCTACCCACCGGTGAACATTATTAACACAGGCACGTCGTTTTCCACCGACGAGGGAAAATTGCGATCGGTTCGCAAGAAATCGAAGGGATCTGGAAACGGATAGATCGCACGGCTGGATCGAATGGAAAAGGGTGAGTGTGCCCAAGCGTGATTATATTATTTGTTTTCTTGGTCTCTCGCCTTCTTTTTATTTTCCTTATTTTACATTTTGCTCTGCCCACGTTCACTGATTCACCGTCGTGAAATCGTAATGAACGCGCACGAAGGGGGACCTGTATACGCTGTTTACCGTGTCACAAAACTTTCGTCACGGTGTCGCTGCGGAGTGATCACCTGCCGGAAGGGGTGAGCCACCAGTATATTTTCGTGAAATTTGAATACGACGGATAAAACGCAATGAACAGTCGGTTAATTGTTGACAATTGGAAAAACGCTCGTTCGGATAATACCGCGCTGTATAATGCGCCTGCGTTCTACAAGATACATTATATTATTGTTGAGAATGTTAGCCAAGTCGTAAAATCGAAGATTTTACAAGTTTACATGTACAAAGAGTCGAGACAATCCGTAACGCGTAAAGAAAGACACGGAGCTGAAGTCTCCGTGTCCACTTAGAGTCTTTCCTTCGTCGTGGTATTGTGTATATTTAAAAGGAATTGCGTGTAACGTGCAATTTACGAGAGAAGATTTTAAACGTACGTAATTTTTTCATTTTTCAGACAACGTTTGTATTATAAAAGAATTCGATGCGCCAATAAATTTTGTTAATCAACTTGATTCAAGTTGCTCATAACTTTGAACGTCAGTCTACATCAATCAATATCGCTAATTAATATTTCAATTTGTAATCTTTTCAGCCAAATATATATATACATACATACATTTTGATTTCGCACCAATTTTGATACGCGAGCGAATTGTCAACTTTCTGGTAACTAGCCATCGATAAGAAAACATTACTAATACTTGGGCTAATTATTGTTGTTTGTTGCTTAATTAGTAGCAGTAAGTGTATAGATAAAACAACGCGAGAGTAGCAATTTAATTAAACGTTACAGCGTTAATGGTTGAACAAGCAGTGGCTATGGGAAGTAGATTAAAATAGCATGTGACACATATACGGCTAAATATTCGTCGCTCGTTTTAGTTAAGCAATCGCCATGCATGCCGAGCAGGGAAGTTAAGTTGGTCATGTGTCTTCTCATCGGGATGAAACATGACGATGCGAAGAGAATAAAAGTTCATGTCATTAATCGACAATCAACAGAAGGAAGGATCCACTTGTCAAATGCGTTCGACCAACGGGAATCTGATTCTCTTGGTTCCTGTTTGTTACGTGTAACGGAGTACCATGGGTTTCCTCGTGGAGAATTAACATCAGTTTCAACCCTATTCTAAAATTGCGATATAACTTCAAAACTATTTTTATAAAGAGATTCATCCAGTCATTGCGGTTTAATGCAAAGAGAAATTTAAAAAGAAAGTTACAGAAATTGTAAATTTCCATTTCATTCGGACCAAAATATTCTTTTAGCAATTAAGGGAAATAGATGGATCGCGTACTATATATATATTTAATATATATGTACGTCATTCTAATTAAATAATTATTAGTTAATAAATGTAGTGACTCACGTGTTATATGTTACGTAAAATATTTTGGAACATTATTGGAGCATTTTGGAGCCACAAGGAAGCAAAGCCGTCATAATTAGTGTTCATATCAGTCGGATTTGAAATTAGTTTAAAAAAAAATATTTATATCATATTTATATTATATATAAGGGGGACTTATATCTTACAATATATATAAATCCCATTTCGGCACTAAAGAAACTTTAAAATATTTTGTACAACATACATACTGTATATAATAAAATGTTCGAACACTTCCGTGAGCCATCATAACTACAACAAAAGAATCTGTCTTTCTATATTTTGGTCAACGAGAGGAGGCCACGAGCTTGTGAAAGTGGGACTCAATTCGCACTGATACACCGTGATCTTCGATAAAGCGAGAGGATCACGGGTGCAAAAAGGATTTCGGGGATTGAGTCCGGTCTGTGGTCAACGACAGGTTGTAGAACAGAGTCTAATTCTTGCTTAGCTGTGTGCTTGTGCGTACGCGTGCTGTATGCGTGTGCGTAACTCTGGTGGCATTGGCTCGTCCGTAAGGTTAGGTTATATTGGAGGTGCGCACGCGCGGGGCACAGGGGCTTGACAACCACTGCTTTGGAATTCGAGTTCTTTATTTTTATGAGAGCCAACGTCGGAAACCAGCCTCTTTCGGACCCTTCTCACCTGTTACATACCACCGGCATTTATGCTACCATTTAACCAGAAGTTAAGAGTCCTCACGTGCATAAAACATGTTCAACTATCTCGTCCAATGGGACGAAACCGTGCTCTTTGTCCTTGTGATTTCGTCTTCGATGAAAAATCCCTCTTCTCTCTCGATTGTCAGTCTTCCGAATTCGCTTCTTCATAATGAACAGTGATTCTTCGTAGAGTTTCGTTCTTTTACATATTTTTACAATGGAACTTCTATTTTTCGTTTTGAATGAAATTTTCATCGAACGAACGGTGTCAGTTAGACTTCTTTAACTGATTGTGAGTATAAACTTTCGTTGTGCAAATTGTTTACTTATATAATTGTAAACTGTGGGAGTATTCAATGAAATTCTGATATAATTGAAGTTCACTGTTGTTTGATTGTAACATTGAATTCATCCTATTTTTACAGTATCTATAATATATAAATATACATTATTTACATTAGTTACAATATATAATATATATAAAAACACAATAGATTAGTACCAATAAAAATATTACAAGTGAAGCGTACAATTGATGAAAAATGTATTTCATCGCTGATCTGATATATTAATCTACGCTCTTTTCATTAAGCAGGCACATAAACTTCATGCAGAATAGAAAATTCTCTCCTCTGTCGTAGCTCTGCACGTTTCAAAATTATTATTAATTACGTAGGCGAGCAGCGGCGGTGTAATCCATGAATAGTACTACCTACATACGTTTAACGCGTGTGTTAGCCAACAAATAATTTCGATCAGTCTTGGACGTGTCAGCACGGTTTTTTTTGCTGATCTTAGACGTGTCAGCACTCGGTGCTCAGGACTTCAGGACGGTCAGCCGTTCACACGTGGGTGGAAAGCGACGCGCGGTAATGAACGACACCGTATATAGTCAATTTCGCGTTGTTGTTGTGGGCACCTCTGTGTCCTTCATTTTTTTTCACGATGCAGATGGATATCTCGTTTCGAGCCTGTAACATTCGATGGAGTTTCGAGGATAATTGAGGATAAAACAGAAGAGGAACATGATGTGAAGATTCATAAATTTTTACTTTTACACAATTAAAAACAGAAATCTAAATAGAGATTTTTCCCCCATCTTATAAATACTGTAATGAATGGAATTTTGTACAGTGATATGATATATTTATGAATTGACAAAATTGTACTCATTATGCTCTTTCATATTTGGAATTTCTCCCATTTCCTCAATATCTTTTATAAATGAAGATACAGTAATGCTTTCTGTGAATCCACATTTCTTCTGTGTATACATGTATGTAGATAGCAGGTTTGCTAACTGGCCACTCACATGGGGCTGTACGATGTTTCTAAGAAATTCAAAATCCAATTTCTCTTGATTAGTGCGAATGAAATACGGGATACACCGGACACGTTTCTTTATCTTACATATGTATATAACATCAGGGGCTTCGAGGAATCAGTTCCAAGAATTGGTGGGGATAGCGGTGGTCATTTAACGCGACATCTTTATACACCTTAATCCTTCACGTACAGTGATAAGAAAAACACGCATATGGATGTTTAATAACATTTTATCGACTGTTTGCTTGTAGAAACACGAAAGAAGCAAGATATATACTGTTTTGTAGGATGTTTGGGCTTTCCAAAAAAAAAAATTTTGCGATCACCACTATTCTGACAAATATAAATTGTTCTGTGGAGTTAGTTTTCCACCACAATTAATTAATATGATAATATTTTATTTAAACACTTTGAAATAATAGTTGTGTGTGAAAAATATTGTCATTATAGAAGTATTATATATTATATATATATATATTTATAATATAAATATATATATAATATTAATATATTGTCATATATATATATAAAATATTAATATATGACAATTATTGATATTGAAAATATTAATATATGACAATTAATAATATAAATAATTATATCCTAATTATTTATATTATTATATATATTATTATTATTTAGTTTTCCACCACAATTAATTAATATGATAATGTTATATATTATATATATATTATATATATCTATATATTTAATTTATATGTAATATAAATATATATATATAATATTAATATATTGTCATATATATATATATATATATATATATATATAAAATATTAATATATGACAATTATATCATAATTATTTATATTATTATATATATTATTATTATTATATTATTATATATATTATTATTATATTATTATATTATATCATTTTTATTATATTACTATATTATATCATTATTATTATATATATATTATATCAATATTGTTATATATATATATCATATATATTATTTATAAATTCATCGCTCTCTGGAGACTCCCTGCGCGGCAAAAGTTTTTAAAATTCGCGCATCTGCGTGATAAATCGCGATAAGTCGCGATAAATCGCGTCGTACCAAGTGTCCCTGGGGGGGGGGGGACTGGAATGCGCGACCCATTTGGCGGAGGGGGGATCGAAAGCGCGCGCGCGCGTCCGCGCCGAAATGACGAGCCGCGATCAAAACTAGAATGAACGCATTCTATTTTCTCGTGAACTCGCCACGTTCTAAACTTAAACGTGGTGGTTGACCGGCATCAATTTTAGCGAACCGTCTCTCTCTCTCTCTCTCTCTTTCTCCTTCTTTCGCGGGAAGCCGGCGCCACGAATTTTCCACCGGCTCGGAAAAGCCAAAGAGTACCAAAGAATCTGAAAGCTTCTACTTGAATCAACCAACTATCTAACACTGAATTGCTAATTCCTGTTTTCTTTTGCAGAATGAGTCAAGATGCGACCTGTGCCCTCTTTATGCGCCGTTGTTACGGTCCTGCTTCACGTCCTAGCCAGCCTTGCACATGGTCAGCCTCATGCTTTCTTTTTTTGTTTCTTTTTATTTTGAATATTATATATTCTAATGTGGGTGCATGTTTTCACCTCCATCTACATTTTAATAATATATATATATATATATATATATATATATATATATATATATATATATATATGTATGTATGTATGTATGTATGTATGTTGTTAGTATATGTTATTAGGTATATTATTGTATTATTGTTCTTCTCATTTCTTTTTATTTTGAATATTACATTTTAATGTAAGTGCATGTTTTCACCTGCATCTACATTCCAGTAATATAAATAGTATATATAAATGTATGTTGTTAGTATATATTAGATATGTTATTGTATTATTGTTCAACAGGGCAAAAACAGGAGCTAGGTATGACCTTCACCAGACACCCCCAACCCCTGGACGCGCCAATAGGCGACGATGTGAATTTTGAATGCAATCTGAACCTCGCCGCAGAACGTTTCTCCTGGCGCCACAGACCATTAGGTTCGGATAAGTGGCTGCAAGCTTTCCACGCGCTTAACAACGGCGGCAAAACGTCCAGACACGTGGTGATCTTCGACAACGAATCAAAAGCTGGGGATTACCGTTGCATAGCCTTTTATGGTAAATAAAACTTTGCATTTCCATCATGCGTAAAAGTCCAAACTTTTAGTAACTTGGTTTTATTATACTATTAGGTTCGAGCGGTTTAGCTTCTGATCCGGCAAGATTGACGCTTGCCACGCTGGAGAAGTTTACCGATAAGAGTGACGTTGTTATAAATGTCCCAGCAGGGAACACCGTGCCTATCACTTGCCCCGTGCCTTACTCAGCCCCAGAGGCGATAGTACAGTTCTACAAAGACAACAACCTCGTGCAGAATGTTAATGTAATCGGCAGCAAGACCATGGTCATCGAGAACGCCAAAGTGTCCGACAGTGGATCGTACCACTGCACCGCTAGCAATTACATAACTACTCAGATATACTCGAGCAATCACAGGACGATCCTAAACGTGTATACGAACACCAGCCTTCAGGCGCCGTTTTTCGTCAAACAGCCGCAAACAGAGTACAAGGTTCTACGGGGGAGAAACGTAACTTTAGAGTGTTTCGCCGCTGGCTACCCAGTGCCTTCTGTCACGTGGAGCAGACTAGGCGGTTCGTTGCCTTCGAACTCGATTAAAACCGCGATGGGCCTCGCGATAATTAACGTCCAGTCAGCGGACCGGGGGGAGTACGATTGCGTGTGGAGCAGCCACGGCGTGCTCATCAAGTCTGTGATCATACTGAGAGTGATGGAGGCTCCAAAGGTGATCAAACCGCCGAAAGCAGCCACGTTCTCCGAAGGCGGAGAATTGGATCTCTCTTGCACAGTGACCGGCGAACCACAGCCGAAAGTTGAGTGGCTGATTAACGGGGAGTCTCTGATACCTGGCGGCAACGTGGAAATCGAAGGTTCGACTCTCTCCATCTCCGAGGTCGAGAAGAAACACGCCGGCATCGTTCAGTGCGTCGCGAGCAACGAATATGGCTCCCATTCCGGTTACAATCTGCTGAGAGTGAATCCCAAGCAGCATATTGGCACGACTGAGATCAGACAGGACTACGAGATCTCGAACTCGAGGCACAAGCACACTAGAGGTGGAGGGAGAAGAAGGAGTAAGGATGGGAAGCGTAAAGGCACTGGTAATTTCTTGCAACCGTGCACCGGCTCACTTAAATATTCATTTAAATATTAAATATTTTTATCTCGATTTTTAGCTGTGCTAGTACCACCGAACCAACCGAACGTCACCAGACTCTCGGACATATCTGTGATGGTTAGATGGTCCGTGCCTGAGAACACGGGACTGCCGATTCAGTTCTTCAAGGTTCAGTACCGGGAACTCGGGCAGAAGATGAACGGAAAACAGGCGAAGTGGATGACCGCGAACTCGGAGATACCGAATCACGTGCGGTCGTTCGAGGTGACCGATCTTCAGCCCGATCACACGTATCGGTTTCGAATAGCCGCAGTTTACTCGAACAACGACAACAAACTCAGCCCGAACTCCGTGCGCTTCCACCTGAATAAAAACGTGGGTATCGAGAGCAACAGGATGCCGATACCATTGTTGACGAACACCGAGGCGTTGGGTCCGCAGGAAGTGTTGCTCGTTTGGCAGAATTCGGACCGATCGGTAGACATCGATGGCTTCTATGTGTATCATCGAGCCTCCACATCGGCCGGCGATTACATAAAGACCACGGTCGAAGGGAAAGATTCCTTCAACATAACGATTTCCCACTTGCTGCCGGACACAACGTACGAATTCAAGGTGCAGAGTTTCTCCGTGGACGCGGCGTCGGAGTTCTCTCAGATCCTCCGGCAGAAAACGGAGAAGGCACCGAACATGAACGAACGGGACAGCCACGATAATAAAAACGACAATGGCAGCAATCTGACGTTGGACAGCCGGGTGAGACCGGCGGATGATAAGAACGTGAACATGTACGCGATAATCGGCGGAGTTCTCGGCGGGTCCACCCTGTTGGGCAGTTTGACTGCAGTCGCCGTGGTGTATAAGAGGACAAAACACAAGCAGAGCCGGGAGTCGTCGCAAAGCGAAGGTAAATTTCACTTACAACTATAATTGTCGTACAATTTGTGTAAGCTTGGCGAAAGATCGTGTATCAACAGGTTTTTCAATCTAGGAAAACCGATAACGAACGGGAGAGTAATGAACGGCGGTGTAACCGACTCGAAGATCAACATAACGTCAAATCCACTTGCCGGACTCGATACGTCTGAAGACATAATACAGCCTAAGGTCGGTATTTGTAAGTAGCAATATCAGTACTTCAATCGCTTTTGTCGAAGGAAGAGAGTGACCGGGGGCTACGTGTTCCACTGGGAAACGAAGCACGATAGATTGCAACGATATTGTTACGTTACGTTCCACTTGAAATGGAATTTTCAATCGTCAACTCGCCCACGGTCATTCAGTTTCCCCACTCGAATACAAAATAGTGCACTAGACAAACAGAAACGTAATCTTAGCTGCGTACATGGCTATTTCTATACGCCTTGCCGATATTTATATCGCAACTATTCGTACTGTCGTGTGTGTGTTCTTGTCGGCTTGTAACCCCGAGGAGCTCGATTTTCAAGTAACGAAAAAACACAGGAACATTCCTTTTTTTTTTTTTTTTCGATTCAAATTGTACATCGTAAATATTTGTTGCGAGATAATTTTGATATAAAGAGCAAACTGGTCACACCCCTGTCGTACGTACAGTTTGCTGTGTTTTACTGCCACCAAAGGCTATGAAGTATGAAACTTTCATTCGTGCTCTTGTTTTCCCACACGTTCGATAAATCAACGTGTATAGAACCAATCATATCCTCGATACATGTACCTCCGGATTAGTGCATTGATTCGAAGATTATTACCATCAAACCTGATTAAGTTATTACTTGGATGGTTACGTTCGGTGATCGAGTTGAATAGCGGGCTCCGCCAGGTTACAGCTGTACGCCATTTTTCTTTTTTTTTTTTTCAATTTTTATCCTTTTTTTTTACAAGCGACTACCATTTTTCGCCCCTCCGCACTCTCGCACGCGACTGTATCTATATTTACATTCAACTAACGTATTTCTGCTTTCAGACTATTCGATATTAAGGAGACTAGTCTTTTCTAGCTTTAGCAAATTGGTCGCGTGCTGTCCTTAAAAAAAAAAAAAAAAAACATTCTACTTGCACAATTCTCTGCACTCTCTCTCTGGGAGCCGCTTTTCTTTCCGTTATTTTCCGAACACCACACACGTACGTTACACACTATCTACACGCCTGTGCCTCTCTGCCTCGAGTGAGATCTGAAAGAAGCGAAACAAAACACGCATGTTTCTAAACAGACCGGGCAACAGTCGCCGATGGAAATGGCCTCGTTTCTTAACGGGCAAAACAACAGCAACAACAACCATAACAACAGCGACACAGCTGGAACTGACCAGTGAAAACGCATCAATAGACTGAGAGCCCCCTCTGCTCCAGGGATCACTGCCTGTTGTAATATAATACTTTCGCAAACCGTTTTTTACTCCGTGCTTTGAGAAAAGTTCTCTCGCCACAGTACTCGGGGCCATAGATGTTCCATTTCTGTCAACTATTTGTCTACATCGCGACGAAGAGACTATGCCAAGAAAATGGCATGTAAACGTTGTCGCTTCATATTTTCTTTTTTTTTTTTTTTTTTTTTTATTTTTTATTGAAAGACTTTTAAAAACTTTATTTTTTTTTTAGGTTTACCAACGGACGAACCGTTTCAAGACATTTACAGGGTGTCACATTAGGTATGCTCAAGTGTATCAATCGCGATTGTTAGATACGCATTTACCTAACGATTATCGCATCCATCCTACGTATTTAGGACTTCTTTCCGTTTTCTTTTGCGCAATGAAATTGCGACTCTGTTCAAGCTCAAAGTAGGAAATCGACGGTCGACCGTGAAGTGGTTAAAATTCGCTGTGTACCTGTCTCCACTTTCTCATCTCTTTCATCTCTCTGTCTCTCTGTTGGTGTCTTTCACTCGACCCTTTGTTTCCCTTTTGTGTCCACTTGATGGTCGACGATCAGCGAGTTTTCGTTTGTAATTAGACACGCGAGAATAGAGACTTTCAAAAACTCGTAATCGATATAGTATGTTCGTTCTTTTTTTTTTTTTTTTTTCTACTCGTGACGTGCTAGCTTTTATTATGTATTCGCCCAGTGTTTTATGTATACATATATATCGACTTTAGTCCAGGCAGCTTTCTATTAAGTCACATTTGTTCCCTGAACTTAAATTAATTAGCGTCCATTATCTTATGTTGTAAATACGCGAGATTATTAGTGATTATACGTTGCATTCAGAGGCGAATGATCTTGTGCCTGAATGAAAAAGACAGCTGTGTTATGATTGTATTTTATACACGTCTTAGAATGTTGAGTCGACGACGCTGGAATTCCAGTTTGAAAATTCCGGGAACCTTTTGTCTCTATTTCGAATTGTCATTGCGTCGTCATTGCGAAGTATTGTGCCGTACGTACGTACCGTGATTATTTATAATACATTGTCATCGTTGAAACCGACAGAAACAACGATTCTATAACGGAATGATTTTTGCATTCAGACAAAGAGTGGACGAGCCGCCGCACGCCACTGCAATAATGGAAATAATTCAGTGAACATACGTCGCCAACAGTATTTGTTATATAATGTCGAGAAATTAACCTGTAATAGCAGTATTTTCCTAGCCTCGAGCTCTTACGCACGTATACAACGTCCTTTCAATAATCAACGTTAGATTCCTGACGGTAATCAAGCTTTATGATAACACATCTGGGGGGCGGAGAAAGAAAAAGTCCCCGAGGATCACGTTGAAACTTGGTTTCGATCAGAGTTTCGACGTAGAAACGAAAAAGAGAAAAAAGGAAAAAAAAAGCAAAAAATTGTAAATAAGTATTTATATGGTCTCTCTCGACGACGTTGCGTCGTTCTGCGTATAACCTATCCTCTAAGTGTAATGTTAATTATTTAAATCTTCTCTCTCTCTCTCTCTCTCTCTTTCTCTCTCTCTCTCTATCTATCTATCTATCTATCTATCTATCTATCTATCTATCTATCTATCTATCTATCTATCTATCTATCTATCTATCTGTCTGTCTATCTATCTATCTCTATCTATATCCATCTATCTATCTATCTATCATGAAAGAAAGCGATCCACGGATCGAAGAAAAAACAAGAAACAGAAATCGAAATTTACAAACAGAGACGAGGACGAGTGTCTTGTATATATATTAGGAAAGGTTGAATTTGAAACGAAGATGAAACATACTTTGTGCCTTATATCTTGCCTATGCAAAACCGTTAGCGTTAAGGCTAATTATTTATATACACCTATGTATGCGTATCGACATTTTGTGTACTTAATTTTTTTTTTTTTTCTAATAAACACGCTGAAACGAACATCCGGACCCGCCTCGATTAACGTCTGATTGTTTCCAGTGTGAGAACCTCGAATATAAAATTGTCGACATAACCTATAATTAAGCGAAGAGATTACATAATGGATACCGTCGATACTATCACCATAGATAATGCTATAAAAATATTTACGTCTGTCATGTGTTCTTTAAGTGTCACCGATAAAAATGTGTTTTTGTCGTACATCGCTGATAAATGGAAACCAGAGCAAATAAAGTCACAGCCTTTCACGGGGGATACGATGCAGGAGTCTTCGGAATGTACTGTAGAAGATAAACAAGTAAAAATTATAAAAATGATCGCCAACGACATTAGAAAACGAGTACCAATGGATGGAACGTTTCCGTTGGAAGAAATTCTACCACCAACGATCGGCGAGGTCTGATATTTTGTGCAAACAAGTAGAGCTATGTATATTTCAATTCTTCAAGTGTTCTCTTATGAGAAAGAAATGTCTCAAGTTGTGTAATTCTGCAGAACTCGGATTGCGACAAGGAGTCAACGAAACACGTCGACGCGTTTCTCTACGACAATAGAAAGCTAGATGAACTTATAGAAAATGGGGAGGTGGTTAACATATATTGTGCTGACTGTTTGTCTGAAAATGTGAGGCAATATAGTAAGGAAAGCTTTAATCTCTCTAACTGTTTTTACATTTCATATTGCATTGCAAACGAAATTATGCGATGTCTCTTTGATCATTGCTTCTATTAAGACGAAGTGGATTTGCTTTTAGATATTATCTCGCACTCATTGTCACTGTCTGCTGTGCTGTATATATTTCACAGCATTTTACCAAGTTTACAAGGGAAGTTTGTGCTTGACATAGGTTCCCGATTGGGTCCTGTTCTGTATGGAGTAATTATTCCCTTTTCTTTCATCAAGTAAGAGGTCGACAGTCAAAAGATGTATGTTGTTACTTGGAAATCTGTCTTTCAGGCATATGTATTGACGTCTGCGGAGAAAATTATTGGCGTTGAAATGAACAGAGAATGCTGCCTGCTGCAACATGACATAATAAATAAATATAACATGAACGATCGCATTGAGATTGTGAATAAAAGGATTGAGGAATGTCCTGAAATAGTTCAGACGTGTGATGTGATCATTATGAACAATCCGTTTGAATTTTATGCCTCAGAATCAGTGCATAGAGAAATTTGGAAGTTTTTGATAGCCAATATTCAGAGTGGGACAATTCTAGTTACCAAACCATCCATCGAAACTATCTTTAAAAATTTGAAAATTGGTCCAGCAAGTCAATGGGTGAAGTCCTACAAACCGGAAAAGACTGTAGATGAATTTGAAATATTTGGATCAGTGGCCGTGGAGTCTGCTGAACACGAAGATATAAAATTCTATGAGGTGCTCTAACCCCAAAGAGACAATTAAAAAGACTGTGAATTTTTTATAAATTTAGATAACGCGTAATATATAATTTTATTTGTTTGTTTTTTTACGAGAGAAAAGAAAATAAAGAAAATAAATTGTTTGGAAATCGTACGAGAACTGACGATACAGGTGTAACTGCAATGATGACTGTTGCGTCAATCGTAGGTGGAAAGCTTCCCTTCTAGGAGGCTGATTTCAATGTAATGGATCCCCTCCTTTTACACAGGAACTCGTGTATAGGTGGTCACTGCAGAGTGGTCAAGTTCAAATCTCGAGTTCAGTCGGCCATCAGCTACGATTGACGTACAATCATTGCATACATGGCTTTTCTCAATTACCACAACCAGGAATTAATATTCGTCGACAGCGAGCAACCATGAACGTCAAGAATGTCCGGTCGAATTCCACAGACTTTTAGTTTAAAAAATCAGATTGTTCTGTGACATAAGCGTGTTCGAAATTAATTGCAAAAGAATTTGCTTCTTCTAAAAATAATTTTTGCTACGAATTTATGAATCTTTTCTAAAAATTGTAATTGTAAAAATTTTTTTTTTTCTTTGTATTATCAATCTGGAACAAAATGCAGAATACGACATCATTATGGGCAGGTAAGGATTGTATATCGAAATAAAAAATCATAAATATGTATCTCAATTCTATGCACGTTGATACAACAATATGCACTCTGCATGATTTCTAGTAATTCCATCTTTTTACCACTTATGTACATATCTGATTCGGTTATAAAAATTCCTTAAATTGTTTCCCAAACGTTGTTCATCCAAAAATTAATGCAAACGCACGATACATGTTATTGCCTATTTAGGACATACAAGTCATTAGCCTTGGGTCGACACTGACCCGATTTCATCATAAATATGAGCCCGGCTGCTATTCGAAAGGTTATACGCCTTCCTTCGCTCGTGTCATCTTCGACTTGCCAAATAAAAATTATTCAATTATTTCTTCTGTCTGATCTTTCCTTCGTTTCGATAAAACCAGAAAGGTTAAAAAATAAAAAAAAAAAATTATCAAAAGGGTATCCTCCTTCCAACAATGACATGCATCGGGACCAACATTTACATTTTCTTTATCTCTTTGTTAAACACAACATATCCTAATATGATGTCAAATCAATCGACGCAAAGATCATGGAAAATAAACTGGAAAAATATATCTTTTTCTTACACTGATACTTTTTCAGACCTTGTGATTCTATTTACGTGTTTTACGTCTCGTTTCCTCCGGCGAAGAAAAAAAAAAATAATAGGATCCTATATCGCAATCTTATCTTCCTTCGGACGTGTGCCGTCTGTACGCAATTAGCGAGCACTCTCGAGCCCGACAGAAAACAACGCGTGGGCGATACTTACTTGACTTGAAGAAAAAAAAACTAATGACAAAAAAAAACCAAGGCAAAGACGATAGAAAAGAGAGGATGAAAGAAGAAAAACGTGGATTATATATTATCCCGCTCGTTGCGCCGTGCACGATTATTTCGTACAATGAACAAGAGAGTCGAACGGAACGGTCGCGGCACAGATAGGCTCAAGTGGCCAAGGGGCACTTGAACTGACGAGATAATGGACCGATTGTCGAGAAAGAGAAAGAATCAAACGATACCGAGCGATACGCATGTCGGTTGCTGCAACCGTGATCATTCAATCGCGCTTTCTTGTTTCTTTGCTTCCCAATGACGCACTTGTGACGTCAATCGGAGAAGCAAGAAGCAACCCTGGCATACCTTTTATGCATCTTTCCCTCGCATTTCTTCGACCCGGATACACGGTCCTTGGCCCGTCGTTTCTAATAATGTCTCGTTTTGCAAAAGAAAAAAAGTACCGCTTTTGCAAAGACCAACGAGACATAACCTTTCTGGAAAATTTCGAACTTATCTCGGTAATTGCTACATATTTGAGTATCGTTCGAGTACCAGGTTGTTTGAAATTAGACTTTTCACCATGTACAATTTTTTCTTGTTCGACGAACGGATTTTTGGATTATACGACGTATTGTTATTGCTGAGAAATAGAAACTTCATGTGTGTCCTTTAACTCTCTCTGTTACTAATATAGGGTGGCCATTGAAAAACTGAAAAGTTTGAAAAAGTCATAACTATATTTATATATATTTATTTATAATTATATTTCCAAGTGAAGTAATAAAAAATTACAAAAACGTATTTGTAAAAGTTATTTTTGTTTTATATCATTCAGTCTTTCAGCGACCAGCCTATAGAAAGCGCAGTGAAAAGAAACCCTTTTGGAAAAAAAATCCCTATAAAAATACTACGTCAAAGGTCTAAATACAAAAAGATATAATCACTTGAGAAGGCAAATTGATTGATTCCATTCTTTACTAATTTTTTAATTTTGTTACATAAGCACGCGATTCATTTCTTCAAGAAACGAATATGATCTACAAGATCATTTACCGTTAAGAGGCCATAGATGGATAGAAAAACCAGTGCTCGTAACATCATCGTTTTTCTGCACTCTTTAATTTTAGCCGTAGCTTTTCAATGGTCTATGCATTGAAATAGAATCATAGTTTCACTATGGGGAACAACATTACGTGTGGTAGTATAATTTCAAGATTAGATAAGAGCTTGTAACGACAGTGTTTGTATAACAAAAATTTATGTCGCTTGTAATATATATGTGCCATAAAAGCAGCTTGTAGTCATATTTCTTCATGGACGTGCAGAATGAAATAAGATCTGGTATAAATACGCATATAATTCAAATAACATCCTTCACGGAATCTATTAGCAACTGTTCTTTTTCAGTTCATTTTTCTTTTTTTTTTTTTTTTAACAGAAGCAGTAGTTAATTGTCGAATTTTACAAAATTCTAGAGTTCAAGCGGAATTCTTTTATAATTGTCAAGTTATAAAAATAAAATCTGACAATTTTAATTCAACCGAAGAAATCGTACGTTGAACGTTGAATCTTAATGGACCAAAAATATCTGTTTAATATATGTCACTTTATTTTAGTCAGTCGTCGTAAAAGTTCAATAGGTACCAAAAAATTTCTCCGTATCCGGATTTCGAATCACAATCTCCTCCTCCCATTCCTGTTTCAGCCGGACGTTCTCGTCGAACGACGACGTGGTCGTTGCGAGTCGATTGCGAATCGGCATCGGGGACGATTTAACGAGCGGTCCGCCGAAGGGAACGGTGAAGATCATGAGTGTGACTTATGTGTCGAGCATCGACGAACATCTCTCGATACGAAACGATTCACCTGCAAATGGAAAGGTCAACGAAAGCAAGGGAGAAGAAGGGAGAGACAGCAAAGGCAGTCCCTTCAAAATGAATTGCGGCCGATTGTTCAAACCGGGTCAGTTGATCAAGCTACGTTTCCCATCTAGCTCTCACGTGGTTCATGGAATCGAACGCGACGACCTCTATTATCGTCGACGCCGTGGCCGCGATTGGTTCAGAGTCAGTGCGCGATGTGTCGCCTGTATTTCAAATCGTGCGTCGAGCAGCCGAGCGGCGTCGTTGAGAGGACAACAATGTGTATCCTCTCGGCATGGTGGCCGATGTGACGATCAACAACCGCTCTCAATCCACGAAACGACACGATCGAGACAACTGTTGCTAGGACCAGGTTGCAACGAAGTCGGAAACCAGGTATATATTTCTGCATGGCAAACAGAGCCACGTTTTACACGTACAGGGTGTTCTAGTGATAGTGACACGCGAGACTTGATTGTACGAGTCGAACGAATTCGTAAATTCGCGCTCATTTTTCACTCTCATTTTTCATTTTCTCTCCCTTTTGTCGATTATTCCGTGATTTTGATTGGGACAGAATTATTTCATCCTCCAACAGTATAACAGTGCTTATAAACTTGGTTTACCTTCTTGTTTCATTGTTTGCTAAATGTACGTTTGCAGTAGCTTGTAATTTTTACATGTACTTTCAGACTCGTGTATGTATATGTTTATAGTATATTTATACTCTACTATATTACACCTATATGCTATATCACATACTATGTTATATATTAATACACCATAATACATACTAGATTGTATACTGATATACGTATATACTTTTAGATTAGTTTCATACTCTATCAAATTGTGATAATCATGCCTTAGTTTTAAAGCCAGTGTACATAGAATATTACATTTTGCTAGGATATATTTCTAAATATCAGTTATATACATGTATATACTATAATCTTCATTTCTAAATAACCTCATAAATCTTTATGATCACTCGAAACTAGAAAAACATTTATTACCAACAATTAAATATTTTACTGAATTTATAATAATGTATTAGTAGCAATATATATTATTAATGTTTATATATGTATGTAATTGATATTTGTATATAAATTTGTATACATGTATAAATTATATATAAATTGATTATAAATATTATAACGATTTGATATTTATACATGTACATGTAATTAATATATTATATATAAATTGAAATTATTGATATATATATATATAGGAATTTTGGTATAAGAAGGTAGTTTATTTAAAGTTAAAAATAAGAAATTTCGTTTAATAGTGATTTGAAAATGAAGTTTTACACTGTTCTCTCTTAATTGCTATATTTACTCACTAAACTCGCTACTCTCTGTATTCTCGGTGACCGCTCGAAACATTCGTTCATACACACATACACACAAACACATAATCCTAAGGTGTATTGCTAGGAGAGTTAGCAAATATTCTCAGGTATCAGGCCTAACTTTCTCTACAGTGCACGGTACGCCAGTTGGGCTATAATTGTTGGGTACTGGAGAAAGTTCTGGGCCCTTTTCTCAGAATTTGCCAATCCCACATTACACTACATATATTCATATTATGAACGTTACAATAATATATATGATATATATAAATATACATAGTATTATACTTCATAACATGTATATGTATATGTATACACGCGCATATGTACACATGCCTGTTTATTTTGCCAGGAATGTTCGAAGAATAGTTCCATCACCGGCGAGAAATCGGAAGCGAGGCGTCGTCGTTCGTGGAAGCAACAAAACAACGTGTGGTGCACGTCGTCCTCGAACGCGGTACAATCGTCGCGTAAACGACGCGTAGGCATCGTGGAGAATCAGTACGTCGCGGAGAGCGATGCCGGCTCGTTGGTATGCGACTTGGCTCGGCGCTTGGAACGAGTGCTCGGTGAAAAGAACAGCGTCGCCGCGATGAAGTCGAAGAAGCAACAGAAGAACGCCGTGGCGCGCGCGGTAGACCCGATAGAGGAGAATGAAACGTACGACGAGTTCGACACGGTGAGAATGCCGGTGGTGAGGTCCCTTAGCAAGAGCCCGCAGAGCGACGAGGGCATCGAGACGGACACGGATCGTAGAAGAGGATCGATGGCACGATGCTGGAGCCTCGACTCGGCCGCGGCCAGCGACGAGGACACGTCTCTCACCATTCACCAACAAAAACGGCACAAACTACGGGTTACTAGGTGCTGCAGCTCCGACAGCGCAGTGCTCAGCGACGAGGATCAAATAAAAGGTGCGAGGGGGATGGAATTATGCCACCAGTTGCTCGCCGCGGTGACGACAGAGGGGAGGGGAGAATCAGTTGAAAACACAATCCTGACCACGCGTTGTCTGTGTCAATGACATCATCGTTTCTCTCTTTCTTTTTTCTTCTTTTTTTTTTCTTCGCCGTACGCGCTGTCCGTATTGTCTCTTCTAATAGCCGCACGATTAAAATTCTTCGGGAAATTGTTTTTTCAGTGTTGACGACAGATAAAAATGGTATCAAATATTAATATATCTTATGAAAATAGTATCGAATGTAACGTATATTTTGTAAAAATAGTTCAAAATCTAAATTCTTCGGAAGATTGTCTCTTGAACGTAGACGACAGATCTGTGACGTTTTATAAAAATGTCATTTTGTAAAAGTTGAAAATCAAATGTAATATTATAAAAATAGTTCAAAGTCAAATGATAGTTTGATCGTAAATGAGTTAGACTAACTAATTTAACATAATATAATATAATAGTTCGACTTTTACAATAACTAATTTAACATAAGCCATTAAGAATCAAGGTTACATAAATATTCACAACATTTCATTTGCAATCTATTTTTGCTCAATTTCCATTATTGAATGATTTTCATCAAACCATTAAGAATTAAGAATTAATATCTCGCATTAAGTAATACCACACTATTTAATCAGTGTCATTAATACTTCTTAAGTATTCAAGTATTCTATGCGAGGAAAGAAAAAGTTGGTGTAGGGAAATGGTTCTTGAGAATTCAAAAATAATTGGGAAAAATTTTTTACAGGATGGGACAGTACCAGTATGGTGGAGGGAAGTGAGACTGAGCACAACGAGGGAAGGCCTAGGTACTGGAGAACACCCAGTGTAGTCGTTAGCGATTACTCCGATTACTCTTACTTGGATGAAAAACTGGAGAGGAATGATCTTGATCTTGAAAAGTACGAGGGGACCAGCGGCACTCCCAGCCAAGCAAGCAGCTGCTCTTGCCTGGATTGCGACGAAATCCGTGAATCTCTGGATACTCAGTTCCTGCAAGTCTGTCGTTCAAGCAGACGACATTCAGACTCTTGCTGTTTGTGTCCTGATTCTATGAACGCTGTCGCTGTAAGGTATCTAATTTCTGAATTTCTCCGTTCCACCGCGACACGATGGATCGCTTGATGAACGATAATCTTCCTCAGAAACTTCAACGAGGCTGGAAACAGGAGAAACTCCTGCCTGGATTCCACCGACTCCTACTACACCAAGCTCGACGCACAGTTCACACGGTACCCGTCGGAGAACTCGCCAGACTTGCAAGAGAAAACGAAAATTGGCTTCCTGAACATTCCACCGGCGCGAAAAATTTCAGACTGCTCCACCACGTCCAGCCTCAGCGGGGACGAGTCCGACGTCGCTGAGCCGCAAGTGATTAAGACGTCCAAGGTGAGTGCCAGCGCCAGTAAAATTAATTATCTCTCGCCTTGCAATTAGTAATTGTGACAAGCGGCGTGAGAAACATACTGATAAACACGAGCGGACTGTCTTGTCTCAGAAGATGGATTATTTTTTGCACCATGATTGATTTTAATGAATTTACTACACACTGATCATTATGTTATTCTGCGTTTATAGCTGCGTGGCTATTTTAAGAAAGATACAAATTGCAGATGAAGATAGAGAGAGCGAGAGAAGAAGAAAAGGTCGATAAATAAAATTCATGTAAATCCGTCAGCTCTGTCTCCGTCATTCTGACGTACTTCCATTCCAGGTTTATAAATATTTCAATGTTAGACCGAAGAAAAATGCCTATGCGTGGCAGAACGTCGTATCACCAACGTACGTTATTGTCCCCGTGAAGCGAGTAATTTATCTTACGCAACCGCACGTCGTGCCTCTTGCGCTCCAGTTTGCAAACAAACGGACTATTCATTCGCCGGGAAGGAATGGAATTCGCCTCGGTATCTAAAAAATTCTAACGGATCGACAGGGATCAACCTTACCTACTCGGTCATAACATCTTTTTAACAGTATTTCGTTCTTCCATTCTAGAGTTTCCTAAAGAAGCTTGCTAAAAATGAAGAAATTTTTCTAACAGCGATAGAAAGAATTTTGAGATATATTTCTTAAGACTGCGAAGCGAGTAGGATCTTGCACGACTGCAAATCGTCAACGAGAATGTGACATTCGGAGGAACGTTCCGTGTAGCTCTCGGAATCTGTTATGCATGCCTTTCCATTGTACGTACAAACGTGCATACTTGTCTTTATCTACCTACTCATTTAACAACGTGTTTACAAATCGTCGTGCACGTGTACGCTCGCTTTGTTGCATTCTTTGTGTGGGTACAAGCAATGTTCAACTCTATGCACAGTCGAATGGAATGTAACTGCTGCCAGCCACTATTATGTACGTTCTCTGTTTCTATCTAATTTCGGTAGAAAATTTTCTAGATCTCTTTGATCTAGACTCTACTCTTGAGTGTCATGCAGGTAATTTTATTTAAATTCACATTGAGTATCATGCAGAAAATAAAATTATCTGTACGACGCTCAATGTAAATAGAGTCTAAAAACAATTAGATTTTTTCTCTCTGACTCTGAGAACTGATGTTTTAAAAGGAGTCTTAGAAACATCAATATCAACGCAGTTTGATTGTCCACGGAGGAAGAAAAAGAACTGATGAAACATTGCTATAAATTTCATCCGCCGATCTCGGAATGATTTTCTCTGGGAAACAGCATCAATCAAGAACCGGATCTGTTTGTTACACAAACAGTCGTATGGTACTTCAAACATGCTTCTTCTAAACTCTTCTAAACTGTTCACTTGTGTATCTTCCATCGAGGCTTAATTGTTTTATCTTCAATTTTCCTCACAAGAAGAACATCATCAATTACGGAGAAGACATCCTCAATGTGTTTAGAGAGAGCCGGCGCCGGGAGTTTTACTTCAAATAAAAAAACTCTATTCCACGCTTGACGTTCACGAACGTTTCAGCTGTAAAAGTGCAAGCTAAGACGTCCTTCCAGGCAGCCAACATTCGACTGGCCGCGGCAACAGGGATCAGTTCAGTTCAGTTCAGTTCAGTTCACTTCAGTTCAGTTGGAGTTGGTGATAGTGGCTAGTCAGTCGGCTAACACCGCTTTCCAAGGGATCTGTAGGCCGGTGTGAGCTCGCTGTGTATTCACTGCGAATGGCTCGTCGCCATTCTCAGAGTGTAAGGCGCGTGTAATTCGATACTGGCCCGCCTGATCGCTAATAACCGACCCTTGGTCGTGAAAATTGTCTCGACTCCTTTCAAGACAGTCTCTGAAACGTTTCTAATTGCAGAGTGAAGTGTGTTCTAGTCGAGAGGAGCTGCGAGATGACACAACAAAAGAAGAACAAAAAATAGAATTCCAGTGAAAAAGTGGTGGAGCAGTTTGTTGTTTTGGTGAGGATGAGATGTTTTCGAAGAGGATTTTAAATAAACCTAGTCTGTCGGTGCGTGAGCCTGGTGAAATCAAGTGGGGGAGGTATTTTGGATATTTTTAACGCGCCACGTGGTACAGTCTATATTCCTATGATAGAGTCACTTTTTATCTAAGCTCTGCTCCTCATCTTTAAGGTCTCTCCTTTGCAAGAAGATTCTGTAAAAGCTTTTAAAAGCTTTTTTTTTCATTGGAAGACTCCAGTCTCGTAGAACGTAGGATTTCTCTAATTACAATCTATCTAATTTTGAACAGTAACTAGCATCTCTAGTTCTTCGTTTGTGCAACAAAAGTTCCTCTTCCATTGTCCAAGCAATTAAGAGTGGGAAAGCTGTTCAAAGTTGTTCAATTGCTCGAGGTTATCCCCGACACCAGAGTCTCTGAAACAAGCGATACCGAGGAGACAATGGAGGCGTTCTTTTTCAGTTTTAATGGCAACCGAGTCGAAGCTTTGGTAGCCTTGCTTTGTTCATCGCCAGATACGACGATCTCCTCGCCATCCGATAAGAATTCCAATTCTCGGAACGGCGTGAGAATCGAAAGAAAAGAAAAACTTATCAAAAAATTGTCACCGTGATAAAATCAGACGTTTGCAACGTCGTCAACGGTATTGGCAATCAGTCGGTTTCTTGACTGCCTACAGAACCAGTTATGCGATCTACCAGCGCCTTCTGTTACGTTTTTATCCGAAATGAAGATCTTCTTTTGCATTAACGGTTGCACACGCGCAACCAGGAAACACTGTCGACGTCGTGGAAGCGCGAAACGTGGAAAATATTGGGTCAGTTCGTTGCAAATCAGTCCTGGAGACGAGACAGACCTTAGTCTCAGGGAAATACTACGCAAGAACGTCGATCACGTTTGTTACAAGGTATTTTTGCAAAAAGCTTTTTGTAATTTGAATCGTTTGCACTGTTAAGAATTCAGAGAAGTGCGACAATGTTTGAAAAATTGTACTAAAATATTTCTTCTTCTTTTTTTTTTTTTTTTTTAAGAAATGGTCATTTTGTGCTTGTTGAATACTGACACGAGTCTAATTCTACTGTAATGTCCGTGTCTGTCATACTTTCCATGTAGAGAGTGACCTAGAAAAGCGAGTAAAAGAATTCAGTGACATTTACAGTCACGCGGAATAGACGACTATTGTCCAGTCATGTAAATCGACGTTATCGATCGTGAATGAGATAAGAGCAGATAAAGACGGACGTTCACGCTCTCTCGTACCGTCTCTTGATTTTGACTTCAGGTAAAGAAACTCGTGGTTTCCAGTGCAACTGATAATTATCAAGTGTGGGAAATGTCTTGAATCAGCTTTTCTTCAAGAAGATTTTCTGAAGAAACAAATTACCAAGATATTCAATTTTCTCCAATTGAAACCAACAAGTATTATTTTTCTCCAATTGAAACCAACAAGTTTTTAGATTTTTCTAGAGAAACAAGTAATTGAGATTCTTAATTTTTCCCAAACAAACAAGCATTTCTTTTTTGCCTTCAGAGTCTTCAAGAAGACTTTCTGAAGAAACAAATAACCAAGATTTCCAATTTTTCCCAAGCTGAAAATAACGAGCCTTTATTTTTATCTTTAGATTCTTCAAGAAGATTTTCTGAAGAAACAAATAGACAAGATTTCTAATTTTTCCCAAGCTGAAAATAACGAGCCTTTATTTTTGTCTTCAGACTCTTCAAAAAGGTTCCCTAAAGAAACAAATAATTCCCAATTTTCCCAAACTGAAGCAAACGAGAATTATTTTTGTCTTTACACTGTTGCAAAGACTTGTTTCTCATTTCCTTTTTCGAGTAATTAATTTCAACTACTTTTATCTTTTCTATGGTCGTTTGATATAAATATTATTGGAATGAAATGTCATCGATCAACGGAACCCCGAGTATGAGATTTATCAAGGCAAATTTGGTCTATCGACTAGCGTGTCAAAGATAGGATTCGACGATAGAGAAAACTAGCCGCAGGAGATTTATTCGATAGAGCCGCGTAGAGTCGTAGAGACTGTGTCGAACGTGTCATAAATAAAACATTGGTAGCCGTGACTGAAAATAATATCGCGGGCGCTTGAAAATTCTGTGGCGGCCTCTCGCTTTCGAAACGCTCGTCTGCTTCTCGCTCGAGCTCGAAAAAACGCTCGAAAATGGCGATAGTTTGCCCTATTTTCGATCACCAAACCAACAGGTTTCTCACAAAATCATGTTGCAAATCGCCTGTCATTTTGTCTCATTTCTCGTCTCTTCTTTCTTCCTATTGTTCACTTCTCTTCTCTTCTTTGTTCCTATTGTTCATTTCTCTTCTCTTCTTTCTTCTAATTCGTTTGTCTTTTTCTTTGATTGACTTATTATATAATAAGTTATACATTTTGTTTCTTTAAAGTTTGGTTTCAATAGGTGGATCTACAATGAACATTTGGAGATTGAGGATTGTTTGGTTAAAAGGATCTTATTTGGTAAAGAAGGATCTTATTTTGGTTTGGTACTTATCTCTTTTCATTTAAGGTTTGGTACTTCTCTTCTTTCATTTAAGGTTTTTTATTTAGATACTTGTCTTCTTTTATTGTTGAAAGTTCTGAATGATTTCTTCCCTTAACCTCGACTGTAACACCCACTTACACTCGCAATAAGAATCATGGTTTTCCTTGAAGAAGAAGAAAAGAAAAAAATTGCAGTGCTATGCAATGTGAGTTTGAATTCTTCAAACTGAAGATTAATAAATGCAATACTGTACGTATAATGCTTTCAGTGCTCTGCATCATATCTGACACTGTGCATCAACACTTTGCATCTGTGTAATATGTCATAATAACTAATATTTGCTGAAGAAGATAATCTGTTGTTTCATTTTTTCATAAATGAGACTGTACCCCATAAAAGGAAGAAGAGCAGCGTCATTAAAATTTACATTGACGCTGAAGGTGACGTAACAATCATTGCATCTTTGTTCACCTCAAACGAAAACTATACAAAATCTTCTGTCGCTTCATCGTTCTCGCTCAGAAACTCGAAATGTGCCGCGTGATCCCTCGACAACAAAACTTCAGATAACTTGCTTCCTCGCAAGACGATAACAACGTCCAAATCGAATGATTTGCTCCTCTTGTCGGGATGAAGACATCAACGATGAAGAGACTCGCTGTTCGAAAAATTCACAATTGAAAATTCACGTCCACGCAGCGGAGCGCCATTTTGCACGGCCATTTGGCTCCTTCTAATGGTGAATTGTGATTTTCTCCTCGACACGAGTGGATATTTATTCAGCTGTTGTTCTACACGGCCCCTTATCCATCTTCGCGGAAGATTACAAATCGCCAGGCAAAGTCGGTTTTATCCAATCGAATTATCAATCGGTCTGATCGTGGTATCTATTGCGACAGTCGACAATAATTATCTTCGTATCTTTTTTCCCATTTACTCCCATTTCTTCTTCCTCTTCTCTTTGTTTACTTTCGTGTATGGTCGCTCGGATCATGACTGTTTATTTCCTTGCTCGACGAATCGAAGACGAACGAGATCTTGTCCAATAGCGAAATTAGTGTAAATAATCTGCAAATGAAAATTTATGGAGATTAAACAGTGTTGTTGTCCGAGAAAAGCAGATAATGTAGATTTATGATGATAGTGGTTCAAGGTCGTGCGATCGACTTTTCTATACGTAGAAAGAGGCGTGAGGACGATTAAGCGTTGTTGACAACGTCGAGCAAGATGAGAAGATCGAATCGGAAACATCAGAGCCTATAAATATCATTGTTACGTAGCTGTTTCTTTGTTTTATTCGCAAAAATATCTTTCCCTCGATCGATCGATCAATCAGTCATTGTGTCGACCTTGGATCTTGTGATCCAAGGATTAACTTTGTAATTTAGTTCAATAAGTCGAAAAGTCTTTGCAGGAAGAACATTTTTTATCTCGTCGTCGTCTTGTTCTAAAGTTCTGAAATCCAACGTCGAGGTAACCCAATCCTCCTAGATCGTTCTTTTTACACGTGATTCTCGTTCATGAGAATTTTCGCAAACAGAAGTTTCTCATCAGTAGATCCACAGAGCGAGGAGATCCATTCGAGAAAATAAACATTCGAAGCGAGGAGAGATAGGGAGAGATGTTTGCGATGTCGAGGAGCTAGGCAAATACGTTACGTCAATCAGTGAATACTGGTTCATTATGCAAGAGTACACTACCAACCGAGGAGGATGTAATCGTACACCTTTTGTTTTCCTGTCGATCCAGACGAACGAACCACCGATAACGAGAGTCGTCATTTCTTTCGAAGCAAGTTAAACTTCATGGAAATGACCGTGATCGTTCGTGTAACTGCTTGAAAATAATCTTTTTTACAAGATAGTCATCCATTTCGATATTACAATAAATTCCAAGGTATTACAATGAATTCTTTTGTAATGTGATAATTTTATAATACAGGTTTCTACAGGATGTCTCATTTTAATCTATGAGTACATATTATTATTTCCTATTAAACTATTCGTCGTTTAAACAATTCCTTGAGTGCAATTTTTTTCTGTTTTGAGAGGACAGTAATTTGATATACATATTTGGTATACTTACAAGGAGAGTGCAAGGCTTCCCAGGTCTGGGATTCGACTGACATTTTATACACAGATAGACTTCATGAATACATTATATATACCAACTTTTAAACTAATGGGTTTTAGATAGGTTAATACTTTTATAATACTAATAATACTTGCATCGGCTGATACAGAAAAAAGAAATTACACAATTATACTTGAAAACATAGCAATAACCTTCACTACGCTCTTTTACACACGTCTATCTAGAAACAAACCAAGTCTACCAAATCACTACCCTCTCAAAATAAAAGAAATGCATTTGAGACATTTTTTAAATGACGAATATTTTAATAGGAGATAATAATATTTATAGATTAAAATAGGATACCCTGTATACGACTTAATTAGCTCAAGCTGTAGTCTCTCCCTGCATGATAATAGTATTTATAGATTAAAATAGGATACCCTGTATACGACTTAATTAGCTCAAGCTGTAGTCTCTCCCTACATGAATATTTCTACTTATTATACTTTTACGGTTGAAATTGATAGAGAACTCTCCTGTTCTATTTTCTTCTTTTTTCACCCACGTACATCACAATTTTTCAATTTCAGTGATCAGGGAATTCCCATTGTAAATTCCCATTGAGAGGAAAAAAGAGTCAAATTATTGATATTTGATATACAAGTTTGGACAATTGGATCTCCGTGGACAAACCGGGATTTGAAACATGTTTGGTCAATCGCGAAGTGCATAGACTGCGTGACACACGTGTCTTAACCTCTTGCGCTAGTAACTGGTTTACGGACCATAACGAGTGACCAAATATAATAATTCGTATACAATAATAAAACCATAACCGTATACAATAATTCGTCTTCTTTTTGAATTCATCGGCATATCACTGGATAGAAATTACTAAGAAGTAATAAATTTATTATTTGTTTTGCCTTGGTTATACTTAAATATACTTAAAATTGAAGAAATATTGCGATTTTGGCACAAAAAATTCTCGACGTACGTGGCACGTTATTCCAGCGCAAGAGGTTAACCTCTTGCTTTAGTAAGTAGTTCGCGGACCATAACGAGTGACCAAACCGTATACAATAATTCGTCTTCTTTTTGAATTCATCGGCGTATCACTGGATAGAAATTACTAAGAAGTAATAAATTTATTATTTGTTTTGCCTCGGTTATATTTCAATATACTTAAAACTGAGAAAATATTGCAATTTTGGCACAAAAAATTCTCGACGTGCGTGGCACGTCATTCCAGCGCAAGAGGTTAACAACGGAAAGTCCAAGTCGTCGAATACGAGAAGCATGGAGGTCTTTACCTTTATGGTGAAAAGTTGAGAAGATGGAAAACATGTCCAAGGGAGATTGGACGCGCTATTAACCGAGAACGTAATAGTATTTTCGATCCGTGCAAAATTGTGAACAAAAGATATTTGAATATTTTTCTTTTCAGAGAAATGGCGTCTACGTTCTCATTAAACTTACTGTATAATCACGTTTTTTTTTGGGGGGGGGGGGGTTGACTATATCCGCGGACGAAGGCGCGAAATTTGAACGATGGTTCGTACCTTAGCCTTGATTCGGTCCCCCCTTCGAAAGATCAGAATACCGCGAGCGACCGTGAGTGACGCTGCGTCAAATCAGAGCCGTTGCCCGACTCTTTCAATTTAGAACCACGCTGTATCGCGGAGGCTACTATAACAGGAAGCGGTCAATTCGGGTCAGTAGCGGAAAACTGTGCAACCGAGCCTGCCTCCCGATCCTCTTGTGTCCTCGTGCCTTCCTTTTCGCTCTCGATTCTCGATCGGAGCGATCCAAATGCCGAAGACGTTGTTACGTTGTGAGGATATAATTCTATACTGTAACATGGTAATAATTCTTCGTATAGTATGGTATAATTATACTGTAACAATTCTATACCAAATGATACTGTACAATTTTACAGAACTTTTATAACAAGACAGGACTTCCTTTCTGGAACTTGTTGATGTAGAAAATTTTGCAAAAACTGACCGTGGGCTCGTTTATAATGTATCCTTACCACATTTGTACTTTGTCCTTGGCCAAAGTACTTTATAACTAATTTTTAACATTTTAAGACGTTTCATCTAAGTCTAAAATTAGCTTAGCACAACTCCCCTACATTCTTTCTTTTGTCTAGATTTAAAATTAGCTCAGTTCCAGGAAACTGGAGGATCGTTCGAGCGATCAAGTATCAAGAACAGAGTCCCCCTACATTCTTTCTCTCATCTGGGTCTAAAATTGGCTTAGTTTCAGGAAACTGGAGAATCGTTCGATGTTGTCATCCTCTTGTTATTTTTCTTTTTCTTTCTCTCTCTTCTTTCCTCTCGACCGTTCCTTTTAATTCTGTTGAATTATGTCTCCCATGTTATGTAAAGGACAACGTATCGAGTTGCGACAACAATTTGTAATTCAGCAGTCGTGTTCGTTCGGTTGTCCAGAGTTTCAGTAGAGTCTCGGAATGCGCCGGGGAACAACCCGGGCAGAAATTGATCCCTCTGTGTCGCTAGAACGACTGTCCCGTGGCGCTGAAACGAAGCCTTGGTCGCCGCGTCAAGGCCGTGACGATGCGACGTGCCATTAGAGAGAAGGAAGACCCGTAACAGGTCTTTGGTGATAAAAGTTCGCAGGTAGTCGTGAACGGTGAAATAGATGAGACTAGTCATTGTTCACACCTGAGATGTGAATTAGATTCATTGGATCAAGTGTGGATCAATGGTGGATGGTTTAACCGTGAGTTAAAAAATAGTGTTTCACACAGGATAAATTCTGTCGCTATTGATATTCTGCGCTAGTTATCAAGTGTTTGTTACCGGTGACTTGAAATATATTTTTACATTTTTATGTATTTTCCTTTTCTTAATCGTCAAAAATCACAGATGATCCAGAAGAGTCAGAAATTTAAAAAAGAGGAATCAAGAGTATCTAAAATATAGGAAGGAATTGAGAATCTGTGAAACATAAAACTACCTAGGATACCAGGAGAAATTTCAAGTCAAAGAAGAAGCTATGAAAATCAAGGATTCAATAATATCTAGGTTTCAAAGAATTTTTTGCATTGAGAAAGTCCAAATGATGAGAAACTCCTGTGTAATTTAGAATTCTATAAAATTCGCGGTCAAATTGTATTATTTATACTGACATTGTTACATTGTTGGTATTAATATTGTAAGTAATTATTGTTCCATCAAGTGTCTGCCACCGGTGATTTAAAGTACATTTTTATATTCTTGGAGATGATCAAGAAGAGTCAGAAATTTAAAAAAAGAAGTCAAGAGGACCTAGAATATACAAAAGGAATTGAGCACCTGTGAAGCATAAACAAAACTAGGATACCAGGATACCAGGAGAAATTGAAGAGGTGAAAGAGAAAGTGAAAGAAGAAGCTATGAAATCGAGGATTCAACAATATCTAGGATTCAGAGGATTTTGATAACTCGTACTCTTAAATTTATAATTAAAATCTCGACGTGTAACGCACTGCGAGATCTACGTTCGAGCAGCAATTGACTCACATCACGTCAATATGGACGAAGAAGACAAGATTGAGGCTGAGAGTCTCAAAGGAAGCGCCCCGATAACACCTGCGTCGCCCACGTTATCCACGCCGCCGACCTTGAACCTGATGGAGCAGATCCTCCTGGCGAAGATCGAGAAGCAGAATCTTCGCGAGGACGATCGCGATGCCGATGCTCGACTTGGTGGCAAGAAGAAGAATAGTCTTCTTCTGAGGAGGACGGACTCCATGGACAGTCAGAACAGCGCCAGCACTTACAACTCGTTTCTCTCTAGCGACTCAGCGTCCAGTGGGAACTTTTACTGCAAATGCGACGACTGCCTGTTGGGAATCGTCGACGATTATCAAAGGAGCCCCACGGTAGTTGGTAGGAAGAAGGTACGTTTTTTTTGGAGACCGGTTTTTTTGACATTCTGACGAAACTCTGTTTTTTTTTGTGCAGTTGTTTAAAGTCAAGACATCATTAGCGACTTCTAGGTACTTACATTTTTTTATAGTATATATAGTATATTTGTGTCCATCTAGTATTGAAGTGTTCTCAGGTGATTTTGAGAAGTCAAGATAAAGATGGAATCTTCTCTGCCACTCAAAGTTTTACATTCATATATGTAGTACATTCATACAAATGTTGAGTTGTAAATTATCTTTGACATCTTTTGCAGAAGAGAGGATTGCAATTTTCTTGATTAGTCTAGACTATTTAAGTCTAATTAACAAAAATTATAAATTGGCCTTCGCCCATTTTGGTAGTTCTGGCGTTAATTACGTGCGAATTCACCACTGTGCCGAAGCTCTCAATCATGCCGTAACTAAAAGAGGCAATAAACGAGTCATCTGATAATTAATCAAGCTGGAAGCGATTTACTATAACGAACCAGAATGATCCAAGGTATTAAGTGTTAGGTATCTCTTAATCTCGTAGAATGTAAGTGAAATCTCATTCATCAATGATATTCTTCTTCAAACAAATAACAGTCGCCTGGAGGGATTTCTTGAGTTGTAGGTTAAAAAGTAATTCTAGAATTAAAAGAACCATTACACGAGTCATCTGATAATTAATTTACTATATAAATCTGTGATAGATTTATTGTAATGAACCAGAATGACCCAAGGTATTGAGTGTTAAGTATCTCTTAATTTTGTAGAATTTTTGCAAGTGAAATCTTACATTTATGTCAATAATGTTCTTCTTCAAACAAATAACTATCGCCTGGAGGGATTTCTTGACCCATAGATTGAAAAATAATTAGGTAACTCATCGATATCGTTTTCACTCTCATTTCGTATGCCTAGGGACAATCTGGCGGATAATTAAATGCAGGCTCGTCGACAGCTCGGTCGATGATTGATTAGAAAACTGGATTGACCAATCCCTTGTTTGGGTCGTCGAATACCAAGGCCTCATTTCGAACTGGTCAAGTTATCCAAACTTCAATTTATTCTTAGTTTTTTTTTTTTTTTCCGTTAGAAACATTTTTATGACAAGTTTTTTTTTTCAAAAAGAAGTGTTCCTCCTGACATTGGTGTCCCAAATTGACCCAATTTTTCAAATTTTTTTTTATTTTTACACTCACATTTGCTATATTTTGCACGTGCGATACGTACATTCTGTTACATTTGTAATTATAATTAACCCTCAACTAGGTTTCGCATTTCTTAACTTTTAACCTAATTTCACTTTTATTCAATTTATAAGTTTGTTTATTTAAGCTATTTATTTGAACTAGCTGTTTATTTAAACTATTTATTTAAACTCTTAATTTACAGTTTATTTAAACTATTAATTTCTTTAAACTAATTTCATTTTTTTTAATTATCAATCTCTTTTAAAGAGAATATAGAATTTTAGAATTTAATTTAACTTGAGAATCTTATTCGACTTAAGCTATTTATTTAAACTAATAATGTCTTTGAACAAATGTTACATCTTCATTACCAGTTTCCGTCCCAGAGATATAAATAATTAAATGTTACTGTTATTACCAGTAAGTTATAAAAATTATAAATCAATAGTAAACCAATAGTAAAATTATATAAAATCAATAGTATAATTAGTAATAGTAGTAAAATTAATAGTAAAATTATATAAATGGTAGTAGTAAATAATATAAAATTATATTAAAAATGTAACTGTTAATTAATTAAACGTTAGTACTTGTTACACAGATGTAGAGTTATACATGTGACTCTACGGTGCTATTTGTAAATATCATAATCAATATTCTAATACATACGTACAATGTAACCTATTTGCTTTCCATTCTGTAATAGGTACTTGTATACTCTTGAAGTTAGCGCAAACAGAAGTAACTTGACCGATCTAAAGGCCTAAAATTCTTCTTTATCGGCTGACTTCTTTCTTTCTTTCTCTCTTCTTTTTTTTTTCTTCTTCGAAATTCACCGAGTCTCCGCAATTCTCCAGAAGGAACGTGGCTGGTGGTCCCGACGAGGCGGCGCAGCCTCAATTAACGGCCGTTCCCTTTTTCGATTTCGCCGTTACCTAATCGATCACTGCTCGATTGCGTTCTAGTTCTCTTCAAAAGAGGAATGCCGGCTCGGTTGAATCGGATTCTATCTCGTCCCGATTAAGCCAATTAAGCTGGAAAAATTCTCCAAGAAGTTTGCGGAGAGTGTGTGGAAATTGACGTTGGTTCGTTTGATTGCCCGGATGACGGAAAAAAAAAGCGTTAGAAATTGTTGTTGCTTTTGTCGTAATTTAGGTTAGGTTTCTCCGGGAGAAATTGAAAAGCTCGAGTTGAGCAGATTAGTTGATGCCTAAGGTAAACAGGAAACTGTTCAACTTCGTTTGTGTTGTGAAACAGACGAAGTCATGGTGAAATTATGCTACGTAATTCAATTTAAAGTAATAATTCACCTTTCGGATGCAAAGTTCGAGGGCCGAGTTGACGTCTTCTAGCTTTTGTGACGCAAATCAGCGTGCTCCGTGACGCAAAACTGCTTTTTTACAGGCACGGACGTTACCTTTAATTATTATATTTTATTTAATATACAGGGTGAGTCATGCAACTTGCACACCTGAGGTAACCTTTAAATTACGCGTCCAATGAAAAATTGTTCGATACGAAATTTGTGTATTTAATATACAGGGTGATTCATGCAACTTGCACACCCGAGATAACCTCAAAATTACGCGTCCAATGAAAAATTGTTTAATACAAAAGTTGCATGGTTTCAAGGAGAGCAAAATATAACGTATTAATTTTTTGCGTTTTTCAAGATCATTTTTATTTCTTTTTAATTGAACCATATATTTTTTTTCATCGTAAATGGAAAGAATATTAAATTCCAAGTAAAAAGATATTCATACTCACATTGGTCCTAAACCTAATGGTTAAGGAGATATTTTACGAGATTCAGTAACATTTAATGTATTATATTTTCATAATATTTAATATTTTTTTCAAGTGTTTTTTTACCGCAGATAATTCTTTTCTTCTCAACAAGTTCGAACAAACTTTCTTTTGGAAGTAACTGCTATCCTCAGAGTCTCTCTCAAGTAGCTAGGTTATTTAGGTCGAAATTTATCTGAAATTAATACAATAAATTCTCGTCTGGGGGCAAGCGAAATTTATTATCCAGTTGTCTCGACATTTAATTGTCCATTTTTACCGAACCAAGTGGTTTTCGCGAGCCTTGGAACTTCGTTATCGAGTATATTTCTTTTTCAACGTACAGCATCTGGGTCAAGGGTTTCTCGCTTTCGTTTCTTCGCTTCTTTATTTCTTCTTCGATCCAGTTTTTCATTCCCACCCGAATTCCTTTCGAGGTCGTGATTCCTGACACTTCTTCCTTGCAAATTTTCTGCATCCTGTTCACCACCTCTATTTTGCTTCTTTTGAGAGAGAAGTTTTTCTGAATACTCTACTTTGTTCTCTCTGTATCATTTCCTCTCTGATTTCAGAATTTATGAATTTTCAATGAAAAAAATCCGCATTTTATTTGTGGAGGAGACTCTTCAGCACTTGAGGAAATCCAGATTAAAATCTAGATTATTTCTTTCAGTTAGTTCTTGCAAAATCTTCCAAAATCATGATTCCTTGCAAATTTTCTACATGTTCATCTCTATTTCGCTTCTTTTGGAGGTGAACTTTTCTAAATACTCTATTTTGTTTTATCTGTATCATTTTTCCCTCAAGTTTACGAATTTCTAATGAAAAAATTATAATTATAATTATAATAATGCTTATAATTACATTATTGATGCAACAAAGCTCTCCAGTGTAGCAGATAAAACAAATTTCTATTCAAGCTCCATTTCTTTAATCATCTCTTCACTGTGTTAGATAGAACAAATTTCTATTTAAATTCCATTTCTTTAATTATTTCTTTATTGTGGCAGATGGAACAAATTTCTATTTAGATTCCATTTCTTTAATCATCTCTTCACTGTGTCAGATAGAACAAATTTCTATTTAGGTTCCATTTTTTTTAGCCATCTCCATAAAAGTTTAAATACACAGGGAAACAATTTACAATCCGATTTTTATATTTAATTTTTCTTCTACTTCATTGTGACAAATAGAATTAAGTCCTATTTCTTCAGTCATCTCTTTGCTGGTGGCACATAGAACAAATATCTACTTAAATCCCAGTTTTTCAGTTCATAAAAGTATAAACACACATGGAAAAATAATTCACATTCCACAAATATCTGTATGAACATCTATGAAAGTTCCAAGTCCTAACCTTGGAACCATATCCTCATCAATGAATTATCATTATCGTGATAATGTCGGCAAGTGGAGAAGAGCATTAGTCAGTGTTTCTTTTGCAAAGAGAAACGATCAGCTTTCAAAGAAATGACGAGCCTGATCAGCTTTCAAAGAGGTGACGAAGCAAAGGACGAGGGAGGGAGAAGAAGGTAGAGAGGGAGAGAGAGAGAGAGAGAGAGAGAGAGAGAGAGAGAGAGAGAGAGAGAGAGAGAGAGAGAGAGAGAGAGAGAGA